>NC_137129.1:46403630-46428630 GCF_949319135.1 Squalius cephalus
TTGCTCAGCTGCGCCATGACCTCCCACAGGAGACTGTGCAGGATGGACAGCTCTCGGCCCAGGTCGATGTAGCCCTCGAACGCCCCGGCGTTACTTACACACTCCAGGTTGGAGATCTCGTACAGGAACTGTTGCATAGAGCCCCACTCCATCTCCAGGAACTCGTTCATGAAGCCCAGATAGTCCTCCTTCCCACTGAACCTGCAGAGAACACACACACAGCAGTGTGGGCGAGAGAGAGAGAGAGAGAGAGAGAGAGAGAAAGAGAGTGTGTGTGTGTGTGAGAGAGAGAGAGAGAGAGAGAGAGAGAAAGTGTGTGTGTGTGTGTGTGTGTGTGTGTGTGTGAAAGAGAGAGAGAGAGAGAGAGAGAGAGTGTGTGTGTGTGTGTGTGAAAGAGAGAGAGAGAGAGAGTGTGTGTGTGAAAGAGAGAGAGAGAGAGAGAGAGAGAGTGTGTGTATATGTGTGTGTGTGAAGGAGAGAGAGAGAGAGACAGTGTGTGTGTGTGTTTGTGTGTGTGTGTGAGAGAGAGAGAGACAGTGTGTGTGTGTGTGTGTTTGTGTGTGTGAGAGAGAGAGAGAGAGAGAGAGAGAGAGAGAGACAGGGCAGAGCGTGATGGGCGACAGAAAGAGAGAGAGACAGATGATAAGTGGCGAGCCAACAGACTGAAGATCAACTCTACACACACACCGCCGTGAGACTCAACTCTACACACACACCGCCGTGAGACTCAACACTACACACCGCTGTGAGACTCATCTCTACACACACACCGCTGTGAGACTCAACTCTACACACACACTGCTGCGAGACGACACGAGACAGAGATATAAACCCTGAGATATGATGAGACACACACGGCAGGAGCCACCAGGGTTATGAGCCTCAACTTAAACTATATAAACATGTTTATATGACTGGAAATAAAATTACGGAGCTCCGCAGATGACATGTGGGGGAAAAATATGTATATTGTGGCCATGAATTAACAATTCATTCACACAACTTACTAATACGCCATTTGATATAATAATAATTTGTTCGCTCATTTTAAGTAAATCGTGCACCCAATTTAATAATTTGTTCCCTTGTTTTAAGTACATCAAAACAAAAGAAAAGGATTAGTTCAACGATATATTTTTTTTGTCTGCATGTCATGTGTGAGGCTCCGTCTGAAATAAATGTTACAATTTTATTTCAGTTACTTAACAAGGCAACTTTTCTCATTATCATGTAGTTTAAGTTGAAGTATAAAAATAAATAAAACTGAAATAAAAATGTATAAATACAAAAAAAAATCTAATCAAAATTACATAATAAAACTACTAAAACTTAAACAAAAACTAAACAAAAAACTAAAAATATGAACTACAACTGTAACAAAAACTATGACAGTAAATGAACGCTACTAAAACAACACTGGTGCCGACGCCTGAATGGGAATGGGAGCCACAGTGGGCGTGTCCGTGTGAGTCATGTGATGGATGATTGACAGCTCAGAGCTGGTGATGGCGCGCTAAATGACGCTGGACTCTAGTGACTGACTTTGAAAAGCTGGCCAGGCTCTGCACCACCTTGGCGATGAGCGTGAGTGTTCGCGAGGTGCGTTCGGACGGATACTCCTGCGTCATGTTGAACAGCGACGGGGACATGATGGCGGGACACAGGAACCGCAGGAAGAGGGAGGAGCTTATGAGGCGGTCGGCGATGTCCTCTCGCCCGCGTTCAGCACAGCGCACACGCCACGAGGCGAACACCTCCTTCAGCTCGCGAGGAAACACACTGCAGAGAGAGAGACAGAGAGAGGCAGAGAGAGAGATATTCACTATCAGGGGTGCGTTTCCCGAAATCATTGCTAGCCAACTATAGTCGCAAGTTCTGTCGTTATCAGCGTAGTTCAACGAGTCTGTGTTTCCTGAAACCATAGTTCTACCAGAAAGACTCGGAAGGCGAGATTGTATCACAATGACATTTATTAATTAGTAGACCAGAAAATGAAAACAGAAATATTGAATGGTAATGGTAATTTCTTTGGTGCAGGACCCATCCATAGTTCACATTTGGAGGGTAGCAGACAACATACGGCATATCCTGCCTGAAGATGAAGGCAGGGGCGCAGCGGTGTGGACAGATGAATGACCCCCGGGGAGGTGTGGACAGATGAAGGACCCCCGGGAAGGTGCGGACAGATGAAGGACCCCCGGGAAGGTGAGTACAGATGAAGGACCCCCGGGGAGGTGTGGACAGATGAAGGACCCCGGGGGAGGTGTGGACAGATGAAGGACCCCCGGGGAGGTGAGTACAGATGAAGGACCCCCGGGGAGGTGTGGACAGATGAAGGACCCCCGGGGAGGTGTGGACAGATGAAGGACCCCCGGGGAGGTGTGGACAGATGAAGGACCCCCGGGAAGGTGCGGACAGATGAAGGACCCCCGAGAAGGTGCGGACAGATGAAGGACCCCCGGGGAGGTGTGGACAGATGAAGGACCCCCGGGGAGGTGTGGACAGATGAAGGACCCCCGGGAAGGTGAGTACAGATGAAGGACCCCCGGGGAGGTGTGGACAGATGAAGGACCCCGGGGGAGGTGTGGACAGATGAAGGACCCCCGGGGAGGTGTGGACAGATGAAGGACCCTCGGGAAGGTGCGGACAGATGAAGGACCCCCGAGAAGGTGAGTACAGATGAAGGACCCCCGGGGAGATGTGGACAGATGAAGGACCCCCGGGGAGGTGTGGACAGATGAAGGACCCCCGGGAAGGTGCGGATAGATGAAGGACCCCCGGGAAGGTGAGTACAGATGAAGGACCCCCGGGGAGGTGCGGACAGATGAAGGACCCCCGGGAAGGTGCGGACAGATGAAGGACCCCCGGGGAGGTGCGGACAGATGAAGGACCCCCGGGAAGGTGCGGACAGATGAAGGACCCCCGGGAAGGTGCGGACAGATGAAGGACCCCCGCGAAGGTGCGGAGAGATGAAGGACCCCCGGGGAGGTGCGGACAGATGAAGGACCCCCGGGAGGTGAGTACAGATGAAGGACCCCCGGGAAGGTGCGGACAGATGAAGGACCCCGGGGAGGTGTGGACAGATGAAGGACCCCGGGGAGGTGTGGACAGATGAAGGACCCCCGGGGAGGTGTGGACAGATGAAGGACCCACGGGGAGGTGCGGACAGATGAAGGACCCCGGGGAGGGGCGGACAGATGAAGGACCCCGGGGAGGTGTGGACAGATGAAGGACCCCTGGGGAGGTGTGGAGAGATGAAGGACCCCCGGGAAGGTGTGGACAGATGAAAGACCCCGGGGAGGTGTGGACAGATGAAGGTCACCCGGGGAGGTGTGAACAATTAAGGACCCCCGGGGAGGTGTGGACAGATGAAGGACCCCCGGGGAGGTGTGGACAGATGAAGGACCCCCGGAAAGGTGTGGACAGATGACGGACCCCCGGGGAGGTGTGGACAGATGAAGGTCCCCCGGGGAGGTGTGGACAAATGAAGGACCCCCGGAGAGGTGTGGACAGATGAAGGACCCGACAGATGAAGGACCCCCGGGGAGGTGTGGACAGATGAAGGACCCCTGGGGAGGTGTGGACAGAAGGTGTGGACAGATGAAGGACCCGACAGATGAAGGACCCCCGGGGAGGTGTGGACAGATGAAGGTCCCCCGGGGAGGTGTGGACAGATGAAAGACCCCCGGGGAGGTGCGGACAGATGAAGGACCCCTGGGGAGGTGTGGACAGATGAAGGTCCCCCGGGGAGGTGTGGACAGATGAAAGACCCCCGGGGAGGTGCGGACAGATGAAGGACCCCCGGGGAGCTGTGGACAGATGAAGGACCCCCGGGGAGGTGTGGACAGATGAAGGACCCCCAGGGAGCTGTGGACAGATGAAGGACCCCCGGGGAGGTGTGGACAAATGAAGGTCCCCCGGGGAGGTGTGGACAGATGAAGGACCCCCGGGGAGGTGAGTACAGATGAAGGACCCCCGGGGAGGTGTGGAGAGATGAAGGACCCCGGGGAGGTGTGGACAGATGAAGGACCCCGGGGAGGTGTGGACAAATGAAGGACCCCCGGTGAGGTGTGGACAGATGAAGGACCCGACAGATGAAGGACCCCCAGGGAGGTGTGGACAGATGAAGGACCCCCGGAGAGGTGTGGACAGATGAAGGACCCCCGGGGAGGTGAGTACAGATGAAGGACCCCCAGGGAGCTGTGGACAGATGAAGGACCCCCGGGGAGGTGTGGACAGATGAAGGACCCCCGGGGAGGTGTGGACAGATGAAGGACCCCCGGGGAGGTGTGGACAGATGATGGACCCCCAGGGAGCTGTGGACAGATGAAGGACCCCCGGGGAGGTGTGGACAGATGAAGGTCACCCGGGGAGGTGTGGACAGATGAAGGACCCCCAGGGAGCAGTAGACAGATGAAGGACCCCCGGGGAGGTGTGGACAAATGAAGGACCCCCGGGGAGGTGTGGACAGATGAAGGACCCCCGGGGAGGTGAGTACAGATGAAGGACCCCTGGGGAGGTGTGGAGAGATGAAGGACCCCGGGGAGGTGTGGACAAATGAAGGACC
The DNA here is from genome assembly GCF_949319135.1 of Squalius cephalus. NCBI lineage: Eukaryota > Metazoa > Chordata > Actinopteri > Cypriniformes > Leuciscidae > Squalius > Squalius cephalus. Next base: position 46,408,198 of record NC_137129.1, read on the forward strand.
CCCGGTGAGGTGTGGACAGATGAAGGACCCGACAGATGATGGACCCCCAGGGAGCTGTGGACAGATGAAGGACCCCCGGGGAGGTGTGGACAGATGAAGGACCCCGGGGAGGTGTGGACAATTAAGGACCCCCGGGGAGGTGTGGACAGATGAAGGACCCCGGGAGGTGTGGACAGATGAAGGTCCCCCTGGGAGGTGTGGACAGATGAAGGACCCCTGGGGAGGTGTGGAGAGATGAAGGACCCCCGGGAAGGTGTGGACAGATGAAAGACCCCGGGGAGGTGTGGACAGATGAAGGACGGGGGTTCAACGTGGCTGAGCGACCAATTTGCGACAATATGGATTCGGGAAACAGTCGTGTCTAAGCTAGTTGATTTCTTCAACGATGCATCACACTATGGTAGCTAAGCAGTGAGTTACGGCGCTGTACGGGAAACGCACCCCAGAGCGGACTATTTTTATAAAATAAAAACACATTTTTTAAATAAAAACATTTACTAATAATTAATTAAATAAATATGTAAAAATGTTAATAAATATAAAAAAAATTATAATAAAACACTTAGAAATAATGAATTAAATAATTAAAACAAAATTTAAACAATTAATTTCAAAACAAAAACCATCAAAATAAAATATGTACCAATTAATTAAATCATACAAATTTTAAATTTAATAAATCTTTTTTGAATAAATACATTTAAAACAAAACCTAATAATAATTAAATCATAAACATTTTTAAATAAATAAAAAACAAACAAAAAAACAATCGAAATCATTTTAAAATAAATACAATAAAACAAAATTTATCAATAATTAATTAAATCAAATAATTTAAAAACAAAAACCATCAAAATAAAACACTTTCTAAATAACTAAATAATAAAAATTAATTAATTTATTTATTTATTTATTAATTAATAAAAAACAATCAATCAAAATAAAACACTTATTAATAATTAATTAAATCATAAAAACCATAGAACCGCAAACATACGATTTAAATTATCCAAATATTAACTTGAAATGTGTGTGTGTTACGCATGTTTGGTTGGTGGGTCAGCTGACGTGTGGCGGTATGAACTGACCAATGGGAGTTGATGATCTTGCAGAGCGCCAGTTCACAACACATGCGCAGGTTTGCCTGATGATCCGACAGAACCGAGGGAGGCGTTCGCATCGGGTCCACCTCACAGTTCTCCTCAGACTCATACAGCGCTCGGATAAACTCTCCTGTGGAGAAGACCTTCATCATCATCATCATCCTCACACACACACACACACACTCACTCAAACACACACACACCCACACACACAGTTCTCCTCAGACTCGTACAGCACACGGATGAACTCTCCTGTGGAGAAGACCTTCATCATCATCATCATCATCCTCACACACACACACACACACACACACACTCTACCTCACAGTTCTCCTCAGACTCGTACAGCGCTCGGATAAACTCTCCTGTGGAGAAGACCTTCATCATCATCATCAACATCATCTTCACACACACACACACACACACACACAGTTCTCTTCAGACTCGTACAGCACACGGATGAACTTTCCTGTAGAGCAGAAGACCTTCATCATCATCATTATCATCATCATCCTCACACACACACACACACACCCGCACACACAGTTCTCCTCAGACTCGTACAGCACACGCATGAACTCTGAACTAGAGCAGAAGACCTTCATCATCATCATTCTCACACACACACACACACACACACACTCACCGATGGTGTCCTTCAGGTATCGATGCGCTATGAGCTTCAGGAACTCCTCGATGGCTTTGGTGGCCAGTGTGTTTTCTCTGAAGATCAGATGCTCTCGGTCCATGAAGCGATCGACCTCAGTCATGGCCATATCCGACAGGAAGTCCTGAAACACACACACACACACACACATGCCTGACGTGAGTCACATGACCACTCGAGTATCATTGACTAAACTTTCATGATGTATAGATGCACTTTCATGATGTATAGATGCACTTTTATGATGTATGGATGCACTTTTATGATGGGCAAATGCACTTTTATGATGGGCAAATGCACTTTTATCATGGATAGATGCACTTTTTATCATGGATAGATGCACTTTTACGTCACTCACACACACACACACACACACACACACACCTTGGCCTTGCCAGTGCTCTGCAGGATGTGCACCAGCGCACATGCCACCTCCTCTTTGCTCTTGGCGCTCAGCAGCGGCTCCAGAACTCCACACAGCGTCCTGTAGTTGTTGGTCACGTACTCTGCGAACTCTTTGTAGAGCTCCATGGGCAGGATGTTCATGCTCTGGTATCGAGACTTGAGTCGCAGCGAAGCGTTGATGATCTTCCCGCCGCCGGAACCTTTAGCCAGAGCGCTGGGCTGGAGCACCGGGTACCACTGCTCCACGAACTGGCGGCCCGTGAGGCTGGGGATCGGGATGCTGACCAGACCCAGATACGTGCTCTTCTCCTGCCACACACACACAGGCTGGTTATCTACAGCAGGGCTTTCAGACCGGGCCCCGGGGCCCTCAGGAGTGACAGGGTTCAGGGGCCCTCAGGAGTGACAGGGTTCAGGGGCTCTCAGGAGTGAAAGGGTTCCAGGGCCCTCAGGAGTGACAGGGTTCAGGGGCTCTCAGGAGTGACAGGGTTCCAGGGCCCTCAGGAGTGACAGGGTTCAGGGGCTCTCAGGAGTGAAAGGGTTCCAGGGCCCTCAGGAGTGAAAGGGTTCAGGGGCTCTCAGGAGTGACAGGGTTCAGGGCCCTCAGGAGTGACAGGGTTCAGGGGCCCTCAGGAGTGACAGGGTTCAGGGGTCCTCAGGAGTGACAGGGTTCAGGGGCCCTCAGGAGTGACAGGGTTCAGGGGCTCTCAGGAGTGAAAGGGTTCCAGGGCCCTCAGGAGTGACAGGGTTCAGGGGCTCTCAGGAGTGACAGGGTTCCAGGGCCCTCAGGAGTGACAGGGTTCAGGGGCCCTCAGGAGTGACAGGGTTCAGGGGCCCTCAGGAGTGACAGGGTTCAGGGGCTCTCAGGAGTGACAGGGTTACAGGGCCCTCAGGAGTGACAGGGTTCAGGGGCTCTCAGGAGTGAAAGGGTTCCAGGGCCCTCAGGAGTGACAGGGTTCAGGGGCTCTCAGGAGTGACAGGGTTACAGGGCCCTCAGGAGTGAAAGAGTTCCAGGGCCCTCAGGAGTGACAGGGTTCAGGGGCTCTCAGGAGTGACAGGGTTCAGGGCCTTCAGGAGTGACAGGGTTCAGGGCCCTCAGGAGTGACAGGGTTCAGGGGCTCTCAGGAGTGACAGGGTTCAGGGCCTTCAGGAGTGACAGGGTTCAGGGCCCTCGGGAGTGACAGGGTTCAGGGGCTCTCAGGAGTGACAGGGTTCAGGGGCTCTCAGGAGTGACAGGGGTCAGGGGCCCTCAGGGGTGACAGGGTTATGGGGCTCTCAGGAGTGACAGGGGTCAGGGGCCCTCAGGGGTGACAGGGTTATGGGGCTCTCAGGAGTGACAAAGGTCAGGGGCCCTCAGGGGTGACAGGGTTCAGGGGCTCTCAGGAGTGACAGGGTTACAGGGCCCTCAGGAGTGAAAGAGTTCCAGGGCCCTCAGGAGTGACAGGGTTCAGGGGCTCTCAGGAGTGACAGGGTTCAGGGGCTCTCAGGAGTGACAGGGTTCAGGGCCTTCAGGAGTGACAGGGTTCAGGGCCCTCAGGAGTGACAGGGTTCAGGGGCTCTCAGGAGTGACAGGGTTCAGGGGCTCTCAGGAGTGACAGGGGTCAGGGGCCCTCAGGGGTGACAGGGTTATGGGGCTCTCAGGAGTGACAGGGGTCAGGGGCCCTCAGGGGTGACAGGGTTATGGGGCTCTCAGGAGTGACAGGGTTCAGGGCCTTCAGGAGTGACAGGGTTCAGGGCCCTCAGGAGTGACAGGGTTCAGGGGCTCTCAGGAGTGACAGGGTTCAGGGGCTCTCAGGAGTGACAGGGGTCAGGGGCCCTCAGGGGTGACAGGGTTATGGGGCTCTCAGGAGTGACAGGGTTCAGGGGCCCTCAGGGGTGACAGGGTTATGGGGCCCTCAGGAGTGACAGGGGTCAGGGGCCCTCAGAGGTGACAGGGTTATGGGGCTCTCAGGAGTGACAGAGTTCAGGGGCTCTCAGGAGTGAAAGGGTTCCAGGGCCCTCAGGAGTCCAGGGCCCACACACACACCTTCCGCCTTTTCTTGTCGATCTCTTTGTACAGGTGCAGTCTCACACACACACACACACACACACACACACACACACACACACACACACAGACGCACACACCTTCCGCCTCTTCTTGTCGATCTCCTTGTGCAGGTGCAGTCTCACACACACACACACACACACACACACACACACACACACACACACACACACCTTCCGCCTCTTCTCGGTCTCCTTGTACAGGTGCAGTCTCACACACACACACACACACACACACACACACACACACCTTCCGCCTCTTCTTGTCGGTCTCCTTGTACAGGTGCAGTCTCACACACACACACACACACACACACACACACACCTTCCCCCTCTTCTTGTTGGTCTCATTGTTCAGGTGCAGTCTCACACACAAACACACACACACACACACACACACACACACCTTCCGCCTCTTCTTGTCGGTCTCCTTGTACAGGTGTAGTCTCAAACACACACACACACACACACACACACACACACACACACACACACACACACACACACACACACACACACACCTTCCACCTCTTCTTGTCGATCTCCTTGTACAGGTGCAGTCTCACACACACACACACACCTTCCACCTCTTCTTGTTGATCTCCTTTTACAGGTGCAGTCTCAAACACACACACACACACACACACACCTTCCACCTCTTCTTGTCGATCTCCTTGTACAGGTGCAGTCTCACACACACACACACACACCTTCCGCCTCTTCTTGTCGGTCTCCTTGTACAGGTGCAGTCTCACACACACACACACACACACACACACACACACACCTTCCCCCTCTTCTTGTCGGTCTCATTGTACAGGTGCAGTCTCACACACACACACACACACACACATACACCTTCCGCCTCCTCTTGTCGGTCTCCTTGCACAGGTGCAGTCTCACACACACACACACACACACACACACCTTCCACCTCTTCTTGTCGATCTCCTTGTACAGGTGCAGTCTCACACACACACACACACACACACACACCTTCCGCCTCTTCTTGTCGGTCTCCTTGTACAGGTGCAGTCTCACACACACACACACACACGCACACACCTTCCGCCTCTTCTTGTCGATCTCCTAGTACAGGTGCAGTCTCACACACACACACACACACACACAACTTCCGCCTCTTCTTGTCGATCTCCTAGTACAGGTGCAGTCTCACACACACACACACACACACACACACACACCTTCCGCCTCTTCTTGTCGGTCTCCTTGTACAGGTGCAGTCTCACACACACACACACACACACGCACACACCTTCCGCCTCTTCTTGTCGATCTCCTAGTACAGGTGCAGTCTCACACACACACACACACACACACACACCTTCCGCCTCTTCTTGTCGGTCTCCTTGTACAGGTGCAGTCTCAGGCTTCGGATGGCCGGCAGGTTGTTGAACTCGAAGTGTTCGCCCCAGAACACGGTGTCGGTGCGCGGTTTGCTAGTGGTGCGCGCGTACAGCATGTCGTCCAGACACAGCTCGCAGTAGTAGCGCTTTTTAGCCGGCAGGTCGCGCGCCTCGATGATCCACAGCTTCAGCACGTTATCCACACGCCGGCTGTTATCCTGCACACACACACACACACACACGATGAGCAGCTGAAGCTATGAGACATCTGGAACTGTCTGTACCCGGATTTTGCTGTGTTCGCACTGCAGGAACTAGGAACGATTTTAGTTCTAGGAACTCTTTTGGAGGAACTGTAACGAATGGACTTAATCCAAAATGCTCTAAACATCATCAAACCTTCCCCCTCTCCTCTGTTGTCAACGGCCCTCAAACCAGTTCTACCAGAAAGACTCGGGAGAATTATTTCAACAAATCGTACATTTATTGACAGCTCAGCAAGCTGATAATATACAAGTCATTTGGCGTAGGCCCCGTCCGTAGTGCATAATCCGAGGGTATCGGATCTGCAATTCCTGCCTGAAGACGAAGGCAGGGGCGCAGCCGACCCCCCCGGGAGGAGTGGACAGGACCATCCTGGTGATGGTGGGGAGGATGGGGGTAATCGTCACTTCAGTATCTCCGAACTCAACATGTGTAAGTACCGAGCTTTTATACAGTGAGCATAATAATATGATTGGATAGAAGTGAAGGCAATAGGTGACGTAGTAATTGAGTCTTCCCGGCAGAACTTATGCTAAAGCTTTCATTTCTCTTCAAAGACCGTTATCACCTCTGCTCTCCTGAACGATCTCAGCAAGAGACTGCTTCTGCAATCCTCAAAGACAGCACAGGAGACCAGACGGCACTAGCCATTTGGTCAAAGACTATAGAGATAAACTTCCAATACACAAGGACATTGACTCCATTCTTACCCACAAACTTTCCCAAATGTTTATAGTATTTCTCATGTGTTGTATGCAGGGAAGACTCAATTAATACGTCACTTATTACCTTCACATCTAACCAATTGTGTTCTAATACTTGAAGTATAAAAGATCGGTACTTACACATGTCTGAGTTAGCAGATGCTGACATTTTCATTCACCTCCATCCTCCCCACCATCACCTTCATCTGTCCACAGCTCCCCGGGGTCCTTCATCTGTCCACACCTCCCCGGGGTCCTTCATCTGTCCACACCTCCCCATGGGTCCTTCATCTGTCCACACCTCCCCGGGGTCCTTCATCTGTCCACACCTCCCCGGGGTCCTTCATCTGTCCACACCTCCCCGGGGGTCCTTCATCTGTCCACAGCTCCCCGGGGTCCTTCATCTGTCCACACCTCCCCGGGGTCCTTCATCTGTCCACAGCTCCCCGGGGGTCCTTCATCTGTCCACACCTCCCCGGGGGTCCTTCATCTGTCCACACCTCCCCGGGGGTCCTTCATCTGTCCACACCTCCCCGGGGTCCTTCATCTGTCCACACCTCCCCGGGGGTCCTTCATCTGTCCACAGCTCCCCGGGGTCCTTCATCTGTCCACACCTCCCCGGGGGTCCTTCATCTGTCCACACCTCCCCGGGGTCCTTCATCTGTCCACAGCTCCCCGGGGGTCCTTCATCTGTCCACACCTCCCCGGGGGTCCTTCATCTGTCCACACCTCCCCGGGGGTCCTTCATCTGTCCACACCTCCCCGGGGGTCCTTCATCTGTCCACAGCTCCCCGGGGTCCTTCATCTGTCCACACCTCCCCATGGGTCCTTCATCTGTCCACACCTCCCCGGGGGTCCTTCATCTGTCCGCACCTTCCCGGGGTCTTTCATCTGTCCACACCTCCCCAGGGTCCTTCATCTGTCCACACCTCCCTGGGGGTCCTTCATCTGTCCACACCTCCCCGGGGTCCTTCATCTGTCCACACCTCCCCGGGGTCCTTCATCTGTCCACACCTCCCCATGGGTCCTTCATCTGTCCACACCTCCCCGGGGTCCTTCATCTGTCCACACCTCCCCGGGGGTCCTTCATCTGTCCACAGCTCCCCGGGGTCCTTCATCTGTCCACACCTCCCCGGGGTCCTTCATCTGTCCACAGCTCCCCGGGGGTCCTTCATCTGTCCACACCTCCCCGGGGGTCCTTCATCTGTCCACACCTCCCCGGGGGTCCTTCATCTGTCCACACCTCCCCGGGGTCCTTCATCTGTCCACACCTCCCCGGGGGTCCTTCATCTGTCCACACCTCCCCGGGGGTCCTTCATCTGTCCACAGCTCCCCGGGGTCCTTCATCTGTCCACACCTCCCCATGGGTCCTTCATCTGTCCACACCTCCCCGGGGGTCCTTCATCTGTCCGCACCTTCCCGGGGTCTTTCATCTGTCCACACCTCCCCGGGGGTCCTTCATCTGTCCACAGCTCCCCGGGGTCCTTCATCTGTCCACACCTCCCCATGGGTCCTTCATCTGTCCACACCTCCCCGGGGGTCCTTCATCTGTCCACACCTCCCCGGGGGTCCTTCATCTGTCCACACCTCCCCGGGGGTCCTTCATCTGTCCACACCTCCCCGGGGGTCCTTCATCTGTCCACAGCTCCCCGGGGTCCTTCATCTGTCCACACCTCCCCATGGGTCCTTCATCTGTCCACACCTCCCCGGGGGTCCTTCATCTGTCCGCACCTTCCCGGGGTCTTTCATCTGTCCACACCTCCCCAGGGTCCTTCATCTGTCCACACCTCCCTGGGGGTCCTTCATCTGTCCACACCTCCCCGGGGTCCTTCATCTGTCCACACCTCCCCGGGGTCCTTCATCTGTCCACACCTCCCCATGGGTCCTTCATCTGTCCACACCTCCCCGGGGTCCTTCATCTGTCCACACCTCCCCGGGGGTCCTTCATCTGTCCACAGCTCCCCGGGGTCCTTCATCTGTCCACACCTCCCCGGGGTCCTTCATCTGTCCACAGCTCCCCGGGGGTCCTTCATCTGTCCACACCTCCCCGGGGGTCCTTCATCTGTCCACACCTCCCCGGGGGTCCTTCATCTGTCCACACCTCCCCGGGGTCCTTCATCTGTCCACACCTCCCCGGGGGTCCTTCATCTGTCCACACCTCCCCGGGGGTCCTTCATCTGTCCACAGCTCCCCGGGGTCCTTCATCTGTCCACACCTCCCCATGGGTCCTTCATCTGTCCACACCTCCCCGGGGGTCCTTCATCTGTCCGCACCTTCCCGGGGTCTTTCATCTGTCCACACCTCCCCAGGGTCCTTCATCTGTCCACACCTCCCTGGGGGTCCTTCATCTGTCCACACCTCCCCGGGGTCCTTCATCTGTCCACAGCTCCCTGGGGGTCCTTCATCTGTCCACACCTCCCCGGGGTCCTTCATCTGTCCACACCTCCCTGGGGGTCCTTCATCTGTCCACACCTCCCCGGGGTCCTTCATCTGTCCACAGCTCCCTGGGGGTCGTTCACCTGTCCACACTTCCCCGGGGGTCCTTCATCTGTCCACAGCTCCCCGGGGGTCCTTCATCTGTCCACACTTCCCCGGGGGTTGGCTGCGCCCCTGAATTCGTCTTCAGGCAGGAAATGCAGATTCCATTACCCTCGGATTGCGAGCTACGGACGGGGCCTATGCCAAATAACTTTATAAATGCTTGCTTGCTGGGCTGTTAACCCCCTGAGGTCGGCTGTCGCGCCGGCGCGATAGGCTCGTTTTTTTCCGTATGAGTGCAAAAAAATAAATAAAAAAAAAATATTAATTTTTATCTTATATGCTTGTGTTATACATCAATCGATCCTGTTTAGTGTGTATTTTTTTTGTGTATGCTCATAATAAAAACAAAGTGTTGTGCTTTTCGCCAAATAAAGAAAAATAAACATGATGCGAGTTCTGCCTACTCTCCGTCAGTGAAGTCAATTCTGAAACGCGTCCGAAAATGAACTGTAACTCAGCGAATACTCAGTCAAACAGGCATGCAGTCACACAGGCATGAAGCTTGAATTCTCTTCTTTAAAATGAAGTAATTTTTATAAAAAACAAATATTCACAGTTTATGTAATATGCATGCAAAGAGAGAGATGTCAGTCGTTCTCATCTCAGCTCATTAAGTTTTAATGTGCTCCGCCCACGGAGAGCGCGCGCTATTCAAACGCAAATGTGAGGCGATCCAAACAAACCTGTGAAACGCCCACATCAGCTGGATAACACACCGCGAGTTCACTTTCAGACTTATGTACTTTACGATGCTGTGAGGAATAATACTATCTTGATAATAATCCTGCAAAAATTTACCTCAGAAGTTCTGGAAGTATCATTTCGAGGAGCAAACGGATCCCGCTGAGGAATTAGGTCAGTTCTGTTTGCTTTGTTCTAATCGGAATGAATGAACGCACAGATGCCTGCTGTTGTGGAGCTACTACAGCTGGCAAAAATACTGTTTAAATATTGATCGCGTTTCTGTGTATGAATGAATGAATGAACGAACGAATGCACAGATGCGCGCTGTTGTGGAGCTACTACAGCTGGCAAAAATACTGTTTAAATATTGATCGCGTTTCTGTGTATGAATGAATGAACGAACGAACGCACAGATGCGTGCTGTTGTGGAGCTACTACAGCTGGCAAAAATACTGTTTTAATATGAATCGCGAATACAAAGAAAGATTACACTGGAAATATTGTTACAATTTTAAATGTTGTTGTAATTGTATAACCTTAAAAAAAAACTAAAAAAAAAACATATATATATATATATATATATATATATATATATATATATATATATATATATATAATATATTTATTTATATAAGGATAGATGTAAACAAAATCTTAAAAGGTCATTATAAGCCTTCTCTTTAAATAATTGTATTATGCTTTATTAGTGACACATTTGGGAAGAGAATATATTCCAAATCTGAAAATACAGTATGAGAACAATTAACTGCACAATTACTAGAAATGTTTACCTTGGATATTGTACAATTTGCAAGCAAAATTTGTGGAAAAAAAACAACAAACCAGTTATATATTGTCCTTGCATTCTTGTGGCTGAGTCACACACCTGAATGAAAGGCTCATTACGTATGCAGCCTCATTATGCGGGCCCCATTGTCTCCGCAGGTGTGAATCACGCCCACCCGCATATGGCCTTTCCAAACAAAAAGTGTTTTACAAGATTTAAATCAATGTATTGTGTTATGTGAATGATTAGGCAGGATGATTTTCACATAATTTTGAAGAAAAAATTCTAGGCAACGTCATCCATTTGTCAGAAGTCTTATTTACATATATTTAGAATATGTTTTATGGCCTTATTTCAGAAACTTTAGTTTTTTGTTTTTGAAAAAAACATGCATAAACATTATTCTATCAAAAATACAAACATGTACATGCAAGTTGTTCACATATTATGGTAGCCCTGTTTGTGCTAAATAGAGTGAATTTACACCTTTGCCATTAATATGTTTATAAGCAACTGAAAAAAGCACAAATGTCAGGGCATGTCAGAACATCTCAAGGACCCCAAAAACCCATCAGACCCCAGAGGGTTAATAAATTTATGCTTTGTTACATTTTGCCTCCCGAGTCTTTCTGGTAGAACTAAGGCTATAGGAACTAGCCACCAGGATGGTTCACCGAGAATTAATGGTTGAATGCCGTGTGGTTGATGTCCAATCATGTTTCTCTTGGTTTCCTCAAAGTCGCGTTGGATTTTCTGCTCAGTGTAGAGGTTAAGAGGCTCATCTATCACTGTTTTACATGTTTGTAGAGTTAGTTTCTGGAGTAAATATATAGGCTATAATCTGTGTGCTTTTTTTAAAATGGCGGGTGCTGGTGTTTCGCGTGCGTTCAGCCAATCAGTGAACACTAACGTCACGGATAGTTCCTATAGTGCTAGTTTAGATCGACTCTGAAGTAGGAGTAAATTAGTTCCTCCAAAAGGAGTTCCTAGAACTAAAATTGTTCCTAGTTCCTACGGTGCAAACACGCTGACACCCGGGTACTTCCGCTAATAGTTCTAGGAACGATGAAACGGTTCCTCGATGCGAAAGCCCGTATGAAACGCTGCGGTACCTTGTTGGGTTTGATGGCCCGCTGCAGGTTCTCGATCCATTTGTCCCTCTCGGCGGCGGAGCGACACGCGAAACACTTGGTGCCGGACGCCGTCGTCACCTGGAGCACAGAGAGTTAGTGTGTGTGTGTGTGTGAGCCAGGGATCCTCGTAATCAAATAACCTGATTCAAGGAACAAGTCTGATTGTCATCTATAAAAAAATATTAAAATAAAACATGATTAAAATAAATAAAAATAGGTGAAATAAAAATAAATAGGCTATAAAAAATTATAAATGTACTAAAATAAATACAATTTGATGTAATAAATAGTAAGTAAACAAAAACATTTATTTAAAATAAATAAAACTTGATTTAAATCAATAAATTGTATAAAATATAAATGTTTCTGTTATGAGTGAACAGTTGAGAAAGAAACGGATGTTTGTCAGTTTATTCGATCTTAAAGTGACGGCAGCCTAATATTCCTACTGTCGTCTGTGTCATTAATGTTAAAAAAACAACAAAATACAGCTTTAATAAAGATGAAACTATATTTAATTTCTACAGTGAAAAACTACATTTATTTTACATTTAGGCTTAATTATTAATTTCTGTACCTGAATACTACTGTAAGACTTTAACTTTGTTATTTAGTATTCATCTCTGCTTGTAATTTGTGTATTTGTTCTTATTTTATTACTGACTGTTCACTTGTTTTTAATAATGTTTGAACTTCGAACTTATATATATGTGTGTGACCCTGGACCACAAGACCATCACAAGCCGCACGGGTATATTTGTGGCAATAGCCAACAATACATTGTATGGGTCAAAATTATCGATTTTTCATTTATGCCGAAAATCATTAGGATATTAGGTAAAGATCATGTTCCATGAAGATATTTTGTAAATTTCCTACAGTAAATATATAACACATTTATTTTTGTGAGTGAATGCAGCACAATCACGAACATAAATGCACAACTTTAAAGGAGATTTTCTCAATGTTTAGAGTTTTTTGCACCCTCAGATTCTAGATGTTCAAATAGTTGTATCTCTGTCAAATATTGTCCTATCATAACAAATCATACATCAATGGAAAGCTTAACTATTCAGATTATGTATACATCTCAATTTTAAAAAATTGACCTCTGTGACTGGTTTTGTGGTCCACGGTCACATATATAGTATACATACAGTACCAGTCAAAAGTTTGGAAACATGACTATTTTTAATGTTTTTGAAAGAAGTCTCTTATGCTCATCAAGCCTGCAGTTAAAAAACAAAAAAAAACAAAAACAAACAGTAATATTATGAAATATTATTACAATTTAAAATAATGTTTCTCTTTTTTAATATACTTTAAAATGTAATTTATTTTTGTGATGCAAAGCTGAATTTTCATCAGCAAGTACTCCAGTCTTTGGTGTCTTATGATCCTTCAGAAATCATTCTAATATGATGATTTGATACTCAGTTATTATCAATGATGGAAACAGTTGTGCTGTTTAATATATTTTTTTGGAATACTTTTTTCAGGATTCATTGATGAGTAAAACGTTAACAGCATTTATTCATAAAAACAGCATTTATTCTAAATAAAAACATTTCTAACAATATAAATCGTTACCATCACCTTTTATCAATTTAACGCATCCTTGTTGAATTAAAGTACTAATTTCTTAAAAAAAAAAAAGTTATTGTTCCCAAACTTTTGAACGGTAGTGTATATTGTTACAAAAGATTTCTATTCTAAATAAATACAGTTCTTTTTAACTTTTTATTCATCAAATAATCCTGAAAAAAGTATCTCAGGTTATAAAAAAAATATTAAGCAGCACAACTGTTTCCAACATTGATCATAAATCATCATATTAGAATGATTTCTGAAGGATCATAAGACACCAAAGACTGGAGTACTTGCTGATGAAAATTCAGCTTTGCATCACAAAAATAAATTACATTTTAAAGTATATTAAAAAAGAGAACCATTATTTTAAATTGTAATAATATTTCATAATATTACAGTTTTTTTTTTTTTGTTGTTGTTTTTTTAACTGCAGGCTTGATGAGCATAAGAGACTTCTTTCAAAAACATTAAAAATAGTAATGTTTCCAAACTTTTGACTGGTACTGTATATATATATATAATTTTTTTGTTTTTTTTGCTGCTCCGAAAAATTATCCGATCCGTATCTCAAAAACCGCAAATGATCCAAACCGTGATCCGATTGCAGCACTAACTGAGACGCACACACACCTCGAAGCAGTACTCCTGTCCGAGGATGCTGGAGTGCACGGGTTTGATGACGGCGTCCTCGTCCAGCGTGAGGTCCAGGGCCTCGGCAGCACTGCTGGGAGACAGCAGAGACTCGTGCGAGTGCGACTCCTTGAAGCTCTGCATGAGGCGCGTCCTGCACACACACACATACACACACACAGAGTTTTCTTTTTTCTTTTTTTACTTTTTTTTTTATATACATTTTAACAAATTACAACAACCAACTAAACATTCCTTGACAACAACAGTGGTCCAAATAAAAGAGATACAGAAATAGAAAAAGTGAAAAAGAAAATACATAAAACACTATACAATAGTAAAATGATTTTTTTTTTTAAAGGGGTGGTATAATGCCCCGTTTTACAATATGTAAAATAAGTCTCTGTTATCCCCAGAGTCTGTATGTGAAGTTTGAGCTCAAAATACAGCATGTTACAACATGTAGAAGCAACAGGATATTTCTGAATGGTTATGAATTTATGTTGCTGATGTGGAGTTAACTATCTTCAAGTCATTGATTAGCATATTCTGTCATGATAATCTATAAATCGCTCATGTGGGAACTGTTGTAAGACTTACAGGGCCCTATCTTGCACACAGCGCAACAATGTATCATTCCTATTTTGCACCCGCGCACAGCGGACTTTTCCCTCCACAGACGCACGTCGGTAAACTAGGAAATTAACTTGCGCTCCCGGTGGCGGTTCAGCGCAAAGAGGAGGCGTGTTCCGGCGCAAACATTCCCTGGTGCTATTTTGCAGTCTCAGAAAACAATTCCGCCACTGACCAGGAGACACCTCGTCTAAAGTCAGTGGCGTGTTGCGCATAATATTCATATGCTATTTTAAGGGCGCATGCTTGGCCATAATCAATGTAGCGTCTGCACAACGCGAATACACTTTGATTCTCTCATCTACACAGAAGCAGCAGTTCTCATTTTTGCAAATCATACATTATTACAATAGATAGATAGATAGATAGATGTGTGTTTTACGGCCCTAACGAGAACGTCGGTCTCCTCGGCTGTGAACCGCTCCTGGCAAATCCGCCGTTATAATAGCAATCCGCCATGGAACAAGCGCGCCTGCTCTTAAAGGGAATGTGAGATGACGCTCTGATTGGTTTATTTCACGTTACGCCCAAACCACACCTATGAGTAATGAAGCGACTTCAGACCAACACATTTTAGTTTTGCGTCGTGCGCAAGAGTCATTTATCCCACCGGGAAAATAGCAACAGCGCCCAAGACCCGCCCACAAAGCTACTTGGGTTTCGTGCTTGATACGTGCGTTTCAGATCGTTAAAATAGGGCCCACAGAGTGACATGCTATTGCATTTGTGTTTCGTACTGTATTGCATGAGAAAAGACGGATGCGACAGCTTGAGCTTGAACTCACAAATGTGCTGGACTACAACATCAACAGCGTGTTCCTGGGGGCGGGGTTTATGTAAATTTTAGGGTTGGTGATGTCACTAACTCGGGAGGAATGTGGTGTAGTCTCTACCAGCCGTTTGATGTAGTCCTTAAAAAACGATTTCTTTAAAAGTAAATATCTCCCTTTGCTCTGAACTTTGAGCGCTGTAACTCTGCAGATGTTGTTTATGCTCAAACAGCAACATTACACACTAACTAAAGCTAGAAAAGTCAAATCATAATCAACCACCCCTTTAATACAACAGGGAATACGTAAAAGTTTCACACCAATCAGTTCACCCTGAATGCCTCACTATATGTACTTATAGGTGTCCACCTTTGTATGAAAATGTCCAGTTTCAGTTGGAGTTGGGAAGCCATATGTTCCAATTTGTAAATAGATATAAGTTTTTCTCTCCATTGACTCATTTTTGGTGGGTGTGGCTTCATCCAATTAATTGTAATAGTTTTTCGTGCACATAATAGGAGTACATGCAAAATATATTTCTGGTTGACAGACAGAGTTTTCTATATGTGCTGTGACTCACTGAGGCACAATGGGAGTGTGAGTCACTGTATCTGCTGCAGTGTGTGTGTGTGTGTATACCTCTCCTGGTCAGCACTGCGGAATCGTGGGAGGATCATGTGTCGAAAGCTTCCTGTGCGGTCGAGTTTGGGTTGACTCTTTGCTCGTTTAATTGATCCTTTCAGACGACGACTTAGAAAACTCTGCGAACACAAACACACACACACTCATTTCCATGCTGTTATTGTAGTGTGTGATGGTGGAGGATCTCCACTAGAGGGCGACGTGAGCCAGAGATGATGTTCCTGCACCGTGAGTCACTGCAGATGCTGCCCACGCGACGCTGCGTATGTGTGTGTGTATGTGTGTGTGTGACTCAAACATCAGCTCAGAGCACTTTTAGCACATGCTTAAAGGAGAACTCCGGTCAATTTTAACATTGAGCTCATTTTTTTGTACATTTGGAGTGCTGTCCGTACAGAGAACAACGACAAAAATCGGTGTTGCCTACACCGAGTTATTCTATTTTTAAAATTTGCACCCTGTTGACTTCAATGGGGCAAGTACTAAACCTGCTTTTAGCCTCTTAACATCCTTGATGTGTCATTACAAGTGCACAGAAAATGTGAGTGATTCCTTCTGAGTGAACACGAGTGAATCTGACTGCAGTAGATGTGAAAGAAATGTATAAAAATGATGTTATTTAAGCCAGCGCAAATACCTTTGTTTACATCCTGTTTTTCGGTTGAAGTCCAAAGTAGTCGATTGCCGAGTTGACGCGCGTGATCATAGGTATTAAACCTATGCGTGTGAACTCTGCAATCGACTACTTTGGACTTCAACCGAAAAACAGGATGTAAACAAAGGTATTTGCGCTGGCTTAAATAACATCATTTTTATACATTTCTTTCACATCTACTGCAGTCAGACTCACTCGTGTTCACTCAGAAGGAATCACTCACATTTTCTGTGCACTTGTAATGACACATCAAGGATGTTAAGAGGCTAAAAGCAGGTTTAGTACTTGCCCCATTGAAGTCAACAGGGTGCAAATTTTAAAAATAGAATAACTCGGTGTAGGCAACACCGATTTTTGTCGTTGTTCTCTGTATTGACAGCACTCCAAATGTACAAAAAAATGAGCTCAATGTTAAAATTGACCGGAGTTCTCCTTTAAACTCTTTATTAAAGTCAGCATGAAATTGAACTCGCAACTGACTTTCCCAGCAAACAAAAATATGATCTGAGACATTCTAAAAATTGTATTTCTGAACTTTTCTCTTGGTTATGTGAACGTTAAGGAAATGTTACATTGTATCATTCTTCAAACATTATGTGAACGTTCTGAAACAAATAGAAACATAACAAATGTTAGATGAACTAAAACGTTTCAGAAAAAAAATTCCATGGACAATTTTTTAGTGCTGACATTTTGAGAAAACAATTAAAGACCAGATAACTTTGAACAAACTTTCTATTAGCGTTACTGGAAGAATTTGAGAGAATCTTGACAGAAAGTTAGCCAAAGTGCATTTATTTTTATATGACAACTGTAAATTCTATTAAAAGTAAGTCTTAAATACAAGGAAGGAAAATATCGTACCGTGACTTTAGAATCATGATAATATCGTACAGTGGCTTTAGAGTCGTGGTAATATCGTACAGTGGCTTTAGAGTCGTGATAATATCGTACCGTGGCTTTAGAGTCGTGATAATATCTTTATAATCGTGATAATATCGTACAATGGCTTTATAATCGTGATAATATCGTACAGTGGCTTTAGAGTCGTGATAATATCTTTATAATCGTGATAATATCGTACAGTGGCTTTAGAGTCGTGATAATATCGTACCGTGGCTTTAGAGTCGTGATAATATCTTTATAATCGTGATAATATCGTACAATGGCTTTATAATCGTGATAATATCGTACAGTGGCTTTAGAGTCGTGATAATATCTTTATAATCGTGATAATATCGTACAGTGGCTTTAGAGTCGTGATAATATCTTTATAATCGTGATAATATCGTACAGTGGCTTTATAATCATGATAATATTGTACAGTGGCTTATAATATCGTACAGTGGCTTTAGAATCGTGATAATATCGTACAGTGGCTTTTGGGTCGTGATAATATCTTTATAATCGTGATAATATCGTACAGTGGCTTTATAATCATGATAATATCGTACCGTGGCTTTAGAGTCTTGATAATATCGTACAGTGGCTTTAGAGTCGTGATAATATCTTTATAATCGTGATAATATCGTACAGTGGCTTTAGAGTCGTGATAATATCGTACAGTGGCTTTAGAGTCGTGATAGTATCGTACCGTGGCTTTATAATCGTGATAATATCGTACAGTGGCTTTAGAGTCGTGATAATATCGTACAGTGGCTTTAGAGTCGTGATAATATCGTACAGTGGCTTTATAATCATGATAATATCGTACAGTGGCTTTAGAGTCGTGATAATATCTTTATAATCGTGATAATATCGTACAGTGGCTTTAGAGTTGTGATAATATCGTACAGTGGCTTTAGAATCGTGATAATATCGTTATAATCGTGATAATATCGTACAGTGGCTTTAGAGTCGTGATAATATCGTACAGTGGCTTTAGAGTCGTGATAATTTGGTACAGTGGCTTTAGAGTCGTAATAATATCGTACAGTGGCTTTAGAGTCGTGATAATATCGTACAGTGGCTTTATAATCATGATAATATCGTACAGTGGCTTTAGAGTCGTGATAATATCGTACAGTGGCTTTAGAGTCGTGATAATATCTTTATAATCGTGATAATATCGTACTTTGGCTTTATAATAGTGATAATATCGTACAGTGGCTTTAGAGTCACGATAATATCGTACAGTGGCTTTAGACTCGTGATAATATCGTACCGTGGCTTTAGAGTCGTGATAATATCGTACAGTGGCTTTAGAGTCGTGATAATATCGTACAGTGGCTCTAGAGTCGTGGTAATATCGTACCATGGCTTTAGAGTCGTGATAATATCGTACAGTGGCTTTAGAGTCGTAATAATATCGTACCGTGGCTTTAGAATCATGATAGTATCGTACCGTGGCTTTATAATCGTGATAATATCGTACAGTGGCTTTAGAGTTGTGATAATATCGTACAGTGTCTTTAGAGTCGTGATAATTTGGTACAGTGGCTTTAGAGTCGTGATAATATCGTACAGTGGCTTTAGAGTCATGATAATATCGTACAGTGGCTTTATAATCGTGATAATATCGTACAGTGGCTTTAGACTCGTGATAATATCGTACAGTGGCTTTAGACTCGTGATAATATCGTACCGTGGCTTTAGAGTCATGATAATATCGTACCGTGGCTTTATAATCGTGATAATATCGTACAGTGGCTTTAGACTCGTGATAATATCGTACAGTGGCTTTAGACTCGTGATAATATCGTACCGTGGCTTTAGAGTCGTGATAATTTGGTACAGTGGCTTTAGAGTCGTGATAATATCGTACAGTGGCTTTAGAGTCATGATAATATCGTACAGTGGCTTTATAATCGTGATAATATCGTACAGTGGCTTTAGACTCGTGATAATATCGTACAGTGGCTTTAGACTCGTGATAATATCGTACAGTGGCTTTAGAGTCATGATAATATCGTACCGTGGCTTTATAATCGTGATAATATCGTACAGTGGCTTTAGACTCGTGATAATATCGTACAGTGGCTTTAGACTCGTGATAATATCGTACCGTGGCTTTAGAGTCGTGATAATATCGTACAGTGGCTTTAGAGTCGTGAAAATATCGTACAGTGGCTCTAGAGTCGTGGTAATATCGTACCATGGCTTTAGAGTCGTGATAATATCGTACAGTGGCTTTAGAGTCGTAATAATATCGTACCGTGGCTTTAGAATCGTGATAGTATCGTACCGTGGCTTTATAATCGTGATAATATCGTACAGTGGCTTTAGAGTTGTGATAATATCGTACAGTGTCTTTAGAGTCGTGATAATTTGGTACAGTGGCTTTAGAGTCGAAATAATATCGTACCGTGGCTTTAGAATCGTGATAGTATCGTACCGTGGCTTTATAATCGTGATAATATCGTACAGTGGCTTTAGAGTTGTGATAATATCGTACCGTGTCTTTAGAGTCGTGATAATTTGGTACAGTGGCTTTAGAGTTGTGATAATATCGTACAGTGGCTTTAGAGTCATGATAATATCGTACAGTGGCTTTAGAGTCGTGATAATATCGCACAGTGGCTTTAGAGTCGTGATAATATCGTACAGTGGCTTTAGAGTCGTGATAATATTGTACAGTGGCTTTAGAGTTGTGATAATATCGCACAGTGGCTTTATAATCATGATAATATCGTACAGTGGCTTTAGAGTCGTGATAATATCGTACAGTGGCTTTAGAGTCGTGATAATATCTTTATAATCGTGATAATATCGTACAGTGGCTTTATAATCGTGATAATATCGTACAGTGGCTTTAGAGTCACGATAATATCGTACAGTGGCTTTAGACTCGTGATAATATCGTACCGTGGCT
>NC_137129.1:46433630-46506130 GCF_949319135.1 Squalius cephalus
AGAACTCGACCTGCGTTTCTACTTATGGCCACTCGGATCAGGAGAGACAGACACACATGTGACTGATCAGATGATGGAGATACAGACAACGGGATCTTCGATCTTCACACATGAAGCTGTGTCCACACAATCAGTTGGACCCCGCCCACTCATAGTCTCCGCCCACTCATATAATCTCTGCCCACTCAAATAGTCTCCCCCCACCCATATAGTCTCCGCCCACTCATATAGTCTCCGCCCACTCATATAATCTCCGCCCACTCATATAGCCTCCACCCACTCATATAGTCTCCGCCCACTCATATAATCTCTGCCCACTCAAATAGTCTCCGCCTACTCATATAGTCTCCCCCACCCATATTGTCTCCACCCACTCATATAATCTCCGCCCACTCAAATAGTCTCCGCCCACCAATATAGTCTCTGCCCGCTCGTATTAACTACGCCCACTCAAATAATCTAAGGCCATTCATATGGTCTCCCCCCACTCATATAACCTCCCCCGACTCATATAGTCTCCCCCACCCATATAATCTCTGCCCACTCATATAATCTCTGCCCACTCAAATAGTCTCCGCCTACTCATATAGTCTCCCCCACCCATATAGTCTCCGCCCACTCATATAATCTCCGCCCACTCAAATAGTCTCCGCCCACCAATATAGTCTCCGCCCGCTCGTATTATCTACGCCCACTCAAATAATCTAAGGCCATTCACATGGTCTCCCCCCACTCATATAACCTCCCTCGACTCATATAGTCTCCCCCACCCATATAGTCTCCGCCCACTCATATAATCTCCGCCCAAATAGTCTCCGCCCACCCATATAGTCTCCGCCCATTCATATAGTCTCCACCCACTCATATAATCTATGGCCATTCATATAATCTCCGCCCACTCAAATAGCCTCCGCCCACCCACATAGTCTCCCCCCACCCATATAGTCTCCCCCCACAAATATAACCTCCGCCCACTCATATAATCTCCGCCTATTCACGTAGTCTCTGCCCACTCATAGGGGTGTAAGCCATCAACATTTGTACTAGTTAAAAGATATGAAACACCAGCAACTCTTTAGACCTAATCCAGTAAGAAACCACAACCGTTCCAGCATCACGGCAGCGAGTCGAACAGCATTTTCCGCTGAACACAGAGACACATCAGGGATTGTGTGTAACGTCACTCGATGTCTTTGATCAGATGTTTGAATCAGGACAGCCTTTCATAATCCGTTATGAGTTTATCGTCACTTCCTCCTCTGACGGGGATCTTACAGGATTAAGAGATTTGTGTGGCAGGAATAGGTTTGGGAATATCAGTCATGCTCTGCTGTGTGATCTATAAACACGAGTGTTAATCATCTGCGTCTGATCTCATTCCAGCCGGCATCCATTACACTAATAACACAAACACCAGATCACCACAGATGCTTGAGAAGGAAAACACCTGAAACATCAGACCTTACCAGTCAAGAATCCAGGAATATGAGGATACGCCAGCTCCTAAACATCTTACTGAATCAACACTCGCAGAAGAAGCATTTTTCCCAATTCATTCCCCCCCCATTTTAATTACTTCTGGATTCCATATTAATGACTAAATAACATTTTTGTAATTAAAAAGCATATTTAATTTAAAAACATATACAATTTAAAATCCCCCAGTAGTCAACACATTTTTCCCTTAAAACTCATCTTTGATCACCAAAATGACAATTAAAAGTTTTTTCCTTGATAAAAATGTCTTCATGCCTTATAATATCTTGAATGTGACTCGACACCCTTGCCTCATTTAGTATGCGCGGTTCTATGAATATGCAAATGAGCCCTGCCTCCACTCACTCCCTCAGCTCAGAGATCCACTGGTTGACGATCACACGTTGATCTGATTGGTTACAAGGTAGTTTGTGACGTCAGAAACACCAGCGATTTCAAAGCGTGTTTTTGAGACTGTCTTTGGTTCACTGCAGTTTTAAAGGGTCATTTCACCCATTTGAACATTGTTTTTTATTTAAAGTGGGTCATATATGTAGTCGAAATGTAAAATAATTTTTGAATTTGGTGCCTTCGTGACCGAGAAAAGACAAAAAATAACTTCAGAACGCATTTGTATGAAAGACAACAACTCCCACAATGCACCACATTGCACAGCTCCGCAAGCCACTCCCACTAATCCAGAAAGCGCATATCTGCCTATAAGAGAATCACTCTTCCGTCTACAAGGCTAGCTACCACCAGAGCTTGAAATTCATTTCACATTCACACAAAATGTCTAGTTAGTTGGTGAACTCATATAGTGCATTACTCCTCGTTTGTATTTCTTTCGAAAAGGTGAATTATTGCATGGTACCTGGATGTTCAGTCAGAACATATGCGGTGCGAAACTAGGATAGTTCTCAACACAAACGTCCGTGTCCTCGTCTGATTCAGAGATTTCGTCCAGGAGAAATTGTCATCGTTGAAATTCTTTGCCGCAGACGGACTCTATCTCTGTGTTCGTAGCGGTTCGTAGTTGCATAGTGAGATCACCGGCGCCACCAGTCCGCCCTAACTCGAGCCAGTCCGGGCTCCTCGTCCGCGGCAGGCAGGTCTTCTGCCTCGGCTGCTCTTCGCTATAATGCGGCTTGTAAAGGTAGCCACAAACACCTGATTCAAGCATCAGACTTCCGAAATCCTCTTCTTCTATATCATATTGAGTACTCTCCTCCGCTATTGTCATAACTTTACATCTGTCTCCACAGCGCCTGTTAGCTTAGCTTCAAACAAGATGGAGGATATTGCTTTCAGTTTCAGAGAGTAAAGTCCCACCCACTGATCTGTAATAGGTCTGTAGCGTGAGCGGGTCCCGCCCCCTGGGAAAGATGAGGAACGAGTGTCTGTAGTCTTAACAGAAATCCCCCCCTCTTACACTTCCTCCTACAATGACGCAAAATTACGATTTTTGCGTCATTGTAGGAGGAAGTGTAAGAGGTAAATAACAGATTTCTCCCGTCTCAGGGGAAAATGAGAGAGTGTTGCACGACCATTCAACAGTATGACTGGGTTTCTAACAATGCAAAGCTTAATGCAAATGGGTGAAGTGTCCCTTTAAGGAGGAAATACTCAGCAATGCTGTCGACTTATGAATTTACACATGGTTTGCCTTAAAGCAGATTAAAAACACCACATAGACACATAAACAACATTAAAAACTTGATTTTCACCACAGGGGGACTTTAAGGGTTTGATTAAAATAAAAAAAATCAATAGCATGTCTAATCAAGTAAATTCATAAAACATTTAAACTATTAATTAATTCATAAATTGAATTAAGTATAATAATAATGAATTATTATCTCTTAATAATTTATACATTTTTACAGTAATAGTGTAACAGTTATGTTTAGTTTCATTGTGTTCTGGTTCAGTTTTTTTCCTGTTCCCTGTCATATGTATGTTGATTTAGTTTCCCAGTTAGTCACTAATGTAGTTCACCTGTTGTTCATTAGTTTCCTCGTTTAAAGCCTGACTTCGGTCTGTTCTTCATCTTTATGTCGAGTGTATGTAGTCCTGTGATCTCCTGCGATTTGATTTTCTTATTAAAGACTTTGAACCATTACTTCCTCATGTGTTTTAGCTAGAAGACACCAGAGACATGATGAGCACGGCCCTATGAAATCTTTCAAAAAAAGTCTGTTTTTCTTTTTCTGGATTTATGACTTAATAGAAATACATATATTGTAAAAAATGGTGGTATTATCACTTCAATGCAGGTTTGATTTGTAATTCTCATTAGATCCACTACAGTTTTAAAGGGGTCATTGAAAGCAAAATTCACTTTTATAAGGTGTTTGAATATAAATGTGTTATTGCTGCTGCTGTTATTGCTGTTATCACTTTTATAAGGTGTTTGCATAAAAATGTGTCTTTACAGTGTGTGGACACAACCACCATACAATGAAAAAAAAATCCATTCACTTTTTTTTTATCCTCAAAAAGTTTAAACACTTTCAATAATCAAGCAGTTTGGATTTGCTGAGCAATATGATGTCATATTGCTCATGCTCCGCCCACAACCACTGACGGACCGTCCCATATTAGCATCTTTCCTCCCTCAGCCAGCTGTATACTGTCTGCCAAGGCATCACTTTAGTGTCGTGTGTCGACACGCCCCATGGACTTTCATTTAAAGAGCATACCATTATGTGGTTATTCTTATTAAAAATATGCCATTATAAGCCCCAAAGAGATTAAATTGGACTGAAAATCTGGACTTGTTCTTGTGAGATTCACCTGTGAAAAACGTATTGTTGCTAGGGTGTTCTGGGTCGTTGCTAGGGTGTTGTTAGGGCGTTGCCCGTCTGTGGGATTTTTTCAGGTGAAAGTGTTTTAATAGTTATAGTAACACTTATTGTCAGAGGTTTAGTACTAGTGATGCTTGACTTAGTAATCAGCACTAATGAACAGTAAAGTTTCCGCTCACACTCTCTTAGTCCTTCTGTTTCTTGAAGTTTTGTTCTGAATCCGAGGTCTTTGTTTGTCGTCATGGAAACTGCCTCCGTTTTAAGCTAAAAAGACACACGGAGCTCAGCACACGCAAAGCACACACAACCGCACACGGCAGCTTCACGCAAACAACGGTGGAAAGACTTTAATTAGTCATAAAATCACGGATTGTAAATTACACTTTCAATTCGCCCGAGTGCGATCAGGTCGCGCACGAAACACACACACACACACACAAACACACCCACACACACACCGAACGCCATTCTAGATGTTAATGCAATGTCAGGCTGAAGTGTGTGTGTGTGTGTGTGGGTGGGAATCGCTGAAAGCTTCGCTGATACATGTATCACACACACACACAGATCTGATGCTTGAGGAAGGGTCTCTGTGTGGGTGGGTTTGAGCAGAAACATCTCAGCGCACAGAAAACATCCCTCACGCTCTCAGAACATTAGCCTCAGTCCATGTGTTCAACTCACAAACATCATCAACAAACACAGCCATTAAGTGTAATAACCAACCCTGTCATTATCACTCACCCCCAAATCTGAGCTCTTCTGCTGTTTCCATGCAGGGTTATTATCGTTAGCCCAAACTAAAACTGTTACAAACATTATAGTTAAATCAAATAAAAACATTAGGTGAAAATGTAAACATTGCCTTGGCAACTAACTGAAATAAGTTGAAGTTGAAGCAATAAAAATTAATTGGAAAACGGAAAACTTAACTTATCAAACATAAGTAGTAATATAAAACAATCATAGAAATGACAAAGAACAGCAAAATGGCTAAAAATTAAACGAAAATTAAAAAACTGAAAAAATATAAATAAAAGTTCATTTGAAATAATAATATAAACTATATAAAATTAAAATAAATAAAATTAATATAGACAATAAATAATACTAAAATAACACTGTTTGCATAGAAAGCAAGTTAATAATTTTTGATGGGCATCATAAAAATACCAGTAAATATTGCGTTATTTATGCCTTGTAATGCAGGTATTTTGTATGAACAATTTTAACCACAGTTCTGTCATGACAACTTTCTGAATGTTTGGCATGGTAATAGATATGACTATATTGATATGTTTGGTCTTGGCGGAATAGATCTACTACACTGCTGCTGTTATTGCTGCTGTTATTGCTGCTGCTGTTATTGCTGCTGCTGTTATTGCTGCTGCTACTATTATTGCTGCTGCTGCTGCTGCTGCTACTGTTATTGCTGCTGTTACTGTTATTGCTGCTGCTACTATTATTGCTACTGTTATTGCTGCTGCTACTATTATTGCTGCTGCTGTTACTGTTATAGCTGCTCTTACTGTTATTGCTGCTGTTATTGTTATTGCTGCTGTTACTGTTATTGCTGCTGCTGTTATTGCTGCTGTTATTGCTGCTGCTGTTATTGCTGCTGTTACTGTTATTGCTGCTGCTGTTATTGCTGCTGCTGCTGTTATTGCTGCTGTTACTGTTATTGCTGCTGTTACTGTTATTGCTGCTGTTATTGCTGCTGCTACTATTATTGCTGCCGTTACTGTTATTGCTGCTGCTGTTATTGCTGCTGCTGTTACTGTTATTGCTACTATTATTGCTGCTGTTACTGTTATTGCTGCTGCTGTTATTGCTGCTGCTGCTGTTATTGCTGCTGTTACTGTTATTGCTGCTGTTATTGCTGCTGCTACTACTATTATTACTGCTGCTGTTACTGTTATTGATGCTGCTACTATTATTGCTGCTGTTACTGTTATTGCTGCTGCTGTTACTGCTGCTCCTGCTGTTATTGCTGCTGTTACTGTTATTGCTGCTGTTATTGCTGCTGCTGTTACTGTTATTGTTGCTGCTGCTGCTGCTACTACTATTATTGCTGCTGTTACTGTTATTGCTGCTGCTGTTACTGTTATTGCTGCTGCTGTTACTGTTATTGCTGCCGCTGTTACGGTTATTGTTGCTGCTGCTGCTACTACTGTTATTGCTGCTGTTACTGTTATTGCTGCTGCTGTTATTACTGCTCCTGCTGTTATTGCTGCTGTTACTGTTATTGCTGCTGTTATTGCTGCTGCTGTTACTGTTATTGTTGCTGCTGCTGCTACTACTATTATTGCTGCTGTTACTGTTATTGCTGCTGCTGTTATTGCTGCTGTTACTGTTATTGCTGCTGTTATTGCTGTTGCTGTTACTGTTATTGCTGCCGTTATTGTTATTGCTGTTGCTGCTGTTATTGTTATTGCTGTTGCTGCTGTTATTGCTGCTGCTGCTATTGCTGCTGCTGCTGTTATTGCTGCTGCTGCTGTTATTGCTGCTGCTGCTGCTGTTATTGCTGCTGCTGCTGTTATTACTGCTGCTGCTGTTATTGCTGCTGCTGCTGTTACTGTTATTGCTACTATTATTGCTGCTGTTACTGTTATTGCTGCTGCTGTTATTGCTTCTGCTGCTGTTATTGC
This sequence comes from Squalius cephalus, assembly GCF_949319135.1. Classification (NCBI taxonomy): domain Eukaryota; kingdom Metazoa; phylum Chordata; class Actinopteri; order Cypriniformes; family Leuciscidae; genus Squalius; species Squalius cephalus. Next base: position 46,440,562 of record NC_137129.1, read on the forward strand.
TGCTGTTATTGCTGATGCTACTATTATTGCTGCTGTTACTGTTGCTGCTGTTATTGCTGCTGTTACTGTTACTGCTGCTGTTGCTGTTATTGCTGCTGCTGCTGCTGTTGCTGCTGTTGTTATTGCTGCTGTTGTATTGCTGCTGCTGCTGTTATTGCTGCTGCTGCTGTTATTACTGCTGCTGCTGCTGTTATTGCTGCTGTTGTTATTGCTGCTGCTGTTATTGCTGCTGCTGTTATTGCTGCTGTTGTTATTACTGTTACTGCTGCTGTTGTTATTACTGTTACTGCTGCTGTTGTTATTACTGTTACTGCTGCTGTTATTGCTGCTGCTGCTATTGCTGCTGTTACTGTTATTGCTACTATTACTGTTATTGCTGCTGCTGTTATTACTGCTGCTGCTGCTGTTATTGCTGCTGCTGTTATTGCTGCTGCTGCTGTTATTGCTGCTGTTACTGTTATTGCTGCTGTTATTGCTACTGCTGCTACTATTATTGCTGCTGCTGTTATTGCTGCTGTTATTGCTGCTGCTGCTGCTACTATTATTGCTGCTGTTACTGTTATTGCTGCTGCTGCTGTTATTGCTGCTGTTATTGCTGCTGCTACTATTATTGCTGCTGTTACTGTTGCTGCTGTTATTGCTGCTGTTACTGTTATTGCTGCTGCTGCTACTATTATTGCTGCTGTTACTGTTATTGCTGCTGCTGTTATTGCTGCTGCTGCTGTTATTGCTGCTGCTGCTGTTATTGCTGCTGCTGCTGCTGTTATTACTGCTGCTGCTGTTATTGCTGCTGCTGTTATTGCTGCTGTTATTGCTGCTGATGTTATTGCCGCTGCTGTTATTGCCGCTGCTGTTATTGCTGCTGCTGTTATTGCCGCTGCTGCTGTTATTACTGTCGCTGCTGCTGCTATTGCCGCTGCTGTTATTACTGCCGCTGCTGCTGTTATTGCCGCTGCTGTTATTACTGCCGCTGCTGCTGTTATTGCTGCTGCTGTTATTACTGTCGCTGCTGCTGTTATTACTGCTGTTATTACTGTCGCTGCTGCTGTTATTGCCGCTGCTGTTATTGCTGCTGCTGTTATTGCCGCTGCTGCTATTACTGTCGCTGCTGCTGCTATTGCCGCTGCTGTTATTACTGCCGCTGCTGCTGTTATTGCCGCTGCTGTTATTACTGTCGCTGCTGCTGTTATTGCTGCTGCTGTTATTGCTGCTGATGTTATTGCCGCTGCTGTTATTGCCGCTGCTGTTATTGCTGCTGCTGTTATTGCCGCTGCTGCTGTTATTGCTGTCGCTGCTGCTGCTATTGCCGCTGCTGTTATTACTGCCGCTGCTGCTGTTATTGCCGCTGCTGTTATTACTGTCGCTGCTGCTGTTATTGCTGCTGCTGTTATTGCTGCTGATGTTATTGCCGCTGCTGTTATTGCCGCTGCTGTTATTGCCGCTGCTGCTGTTATTACTGTCGCTGCTGCTGCTATTGCCGCTGCTGTTATTACTGCCGCTGCTGCTGTTATTGCCGCTGCTGTTATTACTGTCGCTGCTGCTGTTATTGCTGCTGCTGTTATTACTGTCGCTGCTGCTGTTATTACTGCTGTTATTACTGCCGCTGCTGCTGTTATTGCCGCTGCTGTTATTACTGCCGCTGCTGCTGTTATTGCTGCTGCTGTTATTACTGTCGCTGCTGCTGTTATTGCTGCTGTTATTACTGTCGCTGCTGCTGTTATTGCTGCTGCTGTTATTGCCGCTGCTGCTGTTATTACTGTCGCTGCTGCTGCTATTGCTGTTATTGCTGCTGCTGTTATTACTGTCGCTGCAGCTGTTATTGCTGCTGCTGTTATTGCTGCAGGACTAGTACAGGACTTGCTTCTGCCAATTCACACACAACACGCTGCTGTGAGTAAGACATGCTGCTGCTGTACAATATAACGTGCATGAATTACCCGTAGCAGATCTATACAGGTGGAGCTGGGGAAGGTGGAGGGTTTCTGAAAGCGCTGCACTGCTAAGGCAAATGCTGACCAGTATTTGAAGGTTGAGCATTAAGCTCATTGGACACTGATACAGCAGGAACCAATCAGCTGTGCCCTATAGAGAATGATGTGTTTGCAAGCAAATCGAGTTAAGGACCTATTATCCTGTGTCATCTAGAGTCACATGATATAATTTTGTATTTATAATGCATTATAGCATGTATTATTTCAATGTTACACCTTTAGAAAATATAATGAATTAAAACACATGACAAACAACCAATGTCATAATAAATGTAACAAGGAATCTGCAGATATTGTAATGCGTTTTTATTATATATTATAATGCATATTAATGAACTATTAATGAAGAGAAATAATGCATCAACGAATAGCTTTATAATGCATAAGACAAAGGTTTCAAGTAAAGTGTTTCCAATTCTGAACTCTTCTGAAGTCATACGCTGATGCTTTGTGTGACATTTATGCAGTTGTCAGATGCTTTTATCCAAAGTGACTTGCATTGCTTTCAGTCTATATATGGTGTATAATGTATTATCATGCATTCCCTGGATATCAAACCCACGACTGTGGCAAAATATAAGCGGTTACTTAATTTCACACAAAGCATCAGAAGTATAAGGATTGTTGTTATGTTGCTGTTTGTCCTTGTTGGCGCTACTCATGATGGTGAAATATGAGAACAGAATGTGTATTTCTGGTGAACCCTTTCAGCCGACGGTTGATCTACAGCCAGTAAAGATCATATATGAATAATGTATCAGACATCTGTGTGGATCTCTGCTGGAGGAGATCACATCACATCCTTCTCTGCAGAATCAACCAAAACCTAAATATAGACATTCTGGATTAAAATGGTTTCATTACCTGTATTTCACATCTGGCTTTACTGTACGTGTGCCAGTGACTCCACCGGCTGTGAAATGATCAGACGCTGGTTTTAAACACCCGAAGAAGCCATTTATAAACTACCACAGCATGCAGCACTGTAGGAATTCAGTCTAATGCATTACATTATATATACTTTGCAGTCATTTTAATTATTTGCATTATACAGTATATTTTATATTTTTGCACAATAGGAATTTAGTTTAATGCACTATAAATTTTGCCGTACGTTTAATTCTTTGCATTATATTTTTGCATTATACAGTATATTATATATTTCTTACACTACAAGAATTCAATTGAATGCAGGGTATACTTTGCAGTAAATTTAATTCTTTTTAATATTTATTATATATTTTAATATTTTTTGCACTATAAAAAAAAATCTATTTAAGGCATGATATACTTTACAGTGAATTTCATTGTTTGCATTATATTTTTGCATTATAAGAATTTGATTTATTGCATTATATACTGTGCAGTGAATTATTTGCGTCATATATATATATATATATATATATATATATATATTAATTTTTTTTTTTGCACAATAAGAATTACATTTAATGCATTATATATTCTGCATTAAATTCATTATAGAAACATGGCATAAAAAGGCCAAGACAGAGAAATGAAGTCTGATATCATCGATCTGATGCGGTCACTGATGTATCTGTGCACCTGCACTACACACACACAGAGCAGCTCAGCTCAGATATCACACACACATGAATCAATGAGCCGAGCAGCTGCAGTCACTCTATACCGGCCTGAGATCAAAGATAAACCCTAATCTGAATTTAATATAGCAAAAAAAAAATGATGCGATTTAAACACTAAATCCACCAGAAACTCAGGCTTCCCTTTTAAAGCCACGGTTTTCTCCTCTGAATTTCTTTCTCATCTTGTTTGCATGAAGTTCAGCGTCTCTCAACTTTCTGATGTTCTCGACAGTCAATCCCACAATCCCTCACAGGAGACTGACGCTTACAAAGAACGAGTGAACAACAGCTTCGAATTATTCCTCAGATCGTGTGTTTTTGAGTCCAGAGTTTGCTTCACTTTAACAGGTGATGCAACATTTTCACCTGCTGCACCAGAAAACAGATGACCAGAACATCACAGACCCGAACACCCTAGCAACAGCAGAGCAGCGACCTGGCAACCAATCACAATCATGCCAGAGAGTTTCTGCACTGCACACATCACTCACAATACCGGCATATAAAGAGCTATTTACGTTAAAGTGCCCCTAATATGCTTTCATGTAGTGTGTAATAGAGCTTTTGGTGAATGTTAAAAGTCTGAAAAGTTTTAAAGATCAAAGTGCATGACAAATAAAGGTCGAAAGTCGTCAGTAATTCAGTCTCACTTCCTGCTGAACCTGCGTAGGTTTGTAACTAATTTGCATAATGCCAGCCTGTGGTCCTGTTTGGCTGAGCAGCGTCTCTTAGCTCCGCCCTCATACACTGTAGTGTATCTGAGACTGGAAGAGTTTGGTTCGTGTTGTTCATGTGGAGAAGACGCTGTTTTGATGAGATTGATACGGTAAAACCCACGCCATCGTTACTGTTCGTATCACTGTGTCAAGAGCTGAGATTCAGATATGATAATGAGCGTTTGGTGTCTGACCAATCAGAGCAGAGCAGCTCTCAGAGAGGCGGGGTTTAGAGAGACTGAATCTTCGATCGAAGCGTTTCAGACACTGAGAGAAAAGAGCTGATGCTGCAGTGGAGATTATGAGGACATCAGTGTTTTTGACCTTGAATGCGTGTAAAACTATTGTAGTAGACGCCAAAACAACATTACAATATTTAAAATAGCATAAAATAGCACTTTAAATATATGCGCAAGAAAACACATTCTTCAATATTTAAGTCCAATGCGGAAAATGTCAAAACAAATAAAACGTAAAACATCATTTACTTCGATGTACTTAATTTTCAAGGACAAATTAGTATTAGTTTCAGAGTTTAAACATCCCTGCAGTGACTTACCGAAGAAGAGAGACAGGAGGCGTCAGGCCTCAGCGCTTCTGTCTGTCTCTCTCTCAGTCTGTCTGTCTCTCCAGTCCAGCAACTTGCATTGAAAATCAGTCAAACTATCCCTCCCTCATCTGTCATTCTCACTGTCCTCAGATCAGTTCAGTCTCGCGGGACAATCACTGTCTAATTCTCTCAGACATGAAGGGTCCTCACAGGAGCCAGTGATGCAGGGAAGTTTGCAGCTTCTGTGGACATGTGCAGTGATCTTCATCATCATCATCTTCTTCTTCATCACTGGCTTATTGAAAAGGCATTTCGTTCCCTCATGAATATGAACATCATGAATATGTCATGCATAATTCGCGCAATTGGAGCTCCGCGTCCTTCAGCGGGTGTTCCTGCGTCTTCAGTCCGGCTTGCGGTGCTCTCTCCTCGGCCTGCGCTCGCTCGAGTCTCCGCCGTTTCCAGGGTAACGCGTTTCTCATCGTTCGCTCCGCGGCGGGTTCGTAATCATGTCGCCGATGGTGTTGATGCTCTTCATCCCGTTACTCCCGCACCATCGTCTTCATCGAAAATAAATGTGATATATTCAGCGCGACGGGTTTAGACGCGCAGCGCGCGAGTCAGGAATGATCCTGCGTGGGCGGACCGCGCGCGCATCATCCTCCTCATCTTCATCTTCATCTCCATCTCACACTCACACTGGCAAAAGAAATCATGCAGCCCTACACAGCGAGTCTGACAGACTGAAGCAGAGATCTGCTACTACCCCTACACAGCGCGGGCGCGCGCGCGCGCACACACACACACACACACACTGCGCACTGTTAAAATCTGAACGTCATTAACACACAACCTTGATTAACATTAAACATCAGAAACTTAGGGCGCCTTAACCGTCCGTCAGGCGCTCATTCCCGCGCTGGAGGAGATCGATTGATCTTTATTAATTGAGCAGGTAAAATAAACTCAATAACATGTCAGATTAACTAATATTAAACATTAGAAACTTAAACAACTGACATGCTCTTAGTCTGTATATTATCTGTCTGCGCCCTTCATATAGATCAGGTGTCACCAACCCTGCTCCTGGAGGGCTACAGTCCTGCAGATTTCAGCTCCAACCCCAATCAAACACACCTGGACCAGCTAATCAAGCTGTTCAGGGTTGCTTGATAATTACAGGCAGGTGTGTTGGAACAGGGTTGGACCTAAAGTCTGCAGGACAGTAGCCCTCCAGGAGCAGGGTTGGTGACACCTGATATAGATAAACCCGAGGTCGATTCCCGACCTGGACGAGATCGATTGATCTTTATTAATTGAGCAGGTAAAATAAACTCAAGAACGAGCCAAGAACATGTCAGATTAACTAACATTAAACATGAGAATCTACAACAAATTACGTTTTTAGTCCGTATTTACGGTCTATTAGGCGCTCTTCATACAGATCGACCGGGGTTCGATTCCCGCGCTGGACGATATCGATTGATTTTTAAATTGATCAGGTAAAATAAACTCTGTGTCAGAAGATGTTGAAGATATTACTGGCGCAATTAACTACACTAGATTCACTTAAATAAAGTCAACATGAAATCGTTACTCTTAAAGCCTAAAATGTGAAATGGTCTATGCTGTCAGACCCATTCTGTAAATGCTTCACAAAAGAATGCTTCAAATCAGAATCATTTTTCTGTATGTATTTTTTTTTTTAAATCCATGAAAGGACCATCAATATTGTGAATAACACACACTCGCACTAGAAACGAGCTGAACGCGGGTCACACACACCCACTCAGAGCGCCGCGCTCATGATGGTTCAGTCCAGAACGAACCAACCGGCTCACCGTGGGGGAGCTGGCTAGTGGCACAACGACTTACAGTTTCCATGACAACACAAGCCTTCAATCTGTGGATGGCCGTCCTCCATATTAAATAAGAACGAGTATAAAGCAAAAGGAAAAATAAAGAGAGAGAGAGTGAAAGATGGTCGGCCAAAGTGCTTTCGCTCCCCTGAGCCATCGGTTAACACACAGTTACAGCAATCTGTAATTATTGTCATGGTTACCAGCAGAATAGCTGTGTGTGTGTGTGTGTGTGTGTGTGTGTGTGTGTGTGTGTGTGTGATTCAGCTCCTGAAATACAATCACATGTATCATTGTTCATCACAGGCAGCATTCATAATCATATACTGTAAGACTGTGTGTGTGTGTGTGTGTGTGTGTGTGTGTGTGTGTGAGAGAGAGAAGAGAGAGTTTTGCATATGTTTATGAGTAAATATGTGTGTTTAGGTATGAATATAAATACAGTCGACTAAGGAATATGTAAATGCTGCACCAAGAACTCCTGCTGTGGACGAACAGGCTTGTTTTCACACATAAAACATGTATATTTCTGTACATTTGGATACACACTGAAAGCATCTATATATATACCCCATAATGTACAAACGACTTGAAGTGCAAATGTTTACGAATCCTTTAACATTCATATAATAATGAATAAATAATAATAAAAATAATAATAAATGCAGACTCTTGCGATGGATAGTATCTTAAGGGCATGTCGTTCACATCAAGAACAATAACTATAATCATAAAGACAGGCTATTCTTGTAAAATATTATGCGAAACAATAACTATAACTATAACGTTTTAATAATTGCTCTAACTCTGAGAGAATAGTGAAGTTCACAGCGCACTTATAACTATAACGACACAGAGGAACGACATCGCTGGAATCACTTTCAGAATGTTTTTTTCCAGCTGATGAACAATAAATAATACAATAAAGCATCTCTGCAGTGTGTTGATGTTTTTACTTGTGTCTGAACAGAAGAAATTAACCGCCTGGAAGAAGGCGGAGCCTCAGAGCCACACCCACCTATTACATTGTCATCACTGACCAATGGGAGTTAAGAGGTGTTTACCAGCCTGAGTGAATTATTCATACTCCTGAAACCAACTACGCTGTGTGTGTGTGTGTGTGTGTGTGTGTGTGGTTGAGTGTGTGTGCGTATACAAGTGTGTGTGTGTGTGTGTGTGTGTGTGTGTATGTGTGTGTGTGTGTGTGTACCTGTCTCAGGATGGGGTCTGCTATCTGCAGGTACGCTGACGGTCCTGCGCAGCAGTTTGTGTCGGTGAGAGACGTGACGGTGATCATTCATCAGCAATGGATGAACCTGACAACACAAACAAAAAAACACATCTGATGAGACACAGATGAGATCATACAACATCTCATCTACTGTATATATATATGATTAGTATCAGACAATTAATTTGAATGCCTAGAGCACAGGTCACTTTTAGGCGTGAGCTACGCTCATTCTCACCCTCCCGCCTGCCCTCTGTGGTCTCATCCACACTTCCTCGCCCTTATTAGCTCTCAACACTAGATACTAACAGTGCAACCAATACTATTTCTCCACTCTAACATCTTGTTTAGACAACTTTTGCCCCTCTGCGCCCTGGTTATCTGGTTAGCCAGCAGTCATATCACCCTGTAGCCCAAGACTGGTTGCCCACTGAAGCTAAGCAGGGCTGAGCCTGGGCAGTGTCTGGATGGGAGACCTTCTAAGAAAAACCAGGTTGCTGCTGGAAGAGGTGTTAGTGAGGCCAGTAGGGGGCGCTCACCCTGTGGTCTGTGTGGATCCTGATGCCCCAGTGTAGTGACGGGGACACTACACTGTCAAAGAGCACCGTCCTTCGGATGAGATGTTAAACCGAGGTCCTGACTCTCTGTGGTCATTAAAAATCCCAGGATGTCCTTCGAAAAAGAGTAGGGGTTTAACCCCGGCATCCTGGCCAAATTTGCCCCTTGGCCTCTGTCCATCATGGCCTCATAATCATCCCCATATACTGATTGGCTTCATCACTGTCTCCTCTCCACCAGTAAGCTGGTGTGTGGTGGGCGTTCTGGCGCAATATGGCTGCCGTCGCATCATCCAGGTGGAGCTGCTCATTGGTGGTGGTTGAGGAGATAAAGTGTAAGCGCTTTGAGTACCCAGAAAAGCGCTATATAAATGTAACAAATTATTATTATTATTATCTGATGTTCTCTTCAAACATCATTCTAAACTCAGGGCTGCAGAGAGGAAGTGGCGCAAATCGAAAGATCTCGCTGACCTTGGTCTGTATCAATCCCTCCCTCCTCTCTTCCTGCTTCTAATGTCTCTACTGCTAAAATTACTTAATATCACAACAAAATTTTAAAGAATATCCTGACTCGCAAGCATTTAAAAACCTTCTTCTCTCTTCTTAACCCTCCTCCTTCTCCTTCATTAACCCTAACAGCTGATGATTTTGCCACATTCATCATAAATAAAACCACCACCATCAGCGGCCAATTCTCCACACCACAAACTGACACACATCTGAACAGCAAACACACTTTCAGAGGCAGAAGTCTCCAAACTCGTCCTTTCCAATTACCTACTACCTGTCAGCTTGATCCTATATCCACTCATCCTATTTATTCTTCAGGTTCATCTGCACTCACTCATTTCATCAACACCTCTATTCACACTTGACGGGTGCCTCAGGGCTCAGTGCTGGGACCGCTTCTCTTCTCCATCTATCTGTCATCACTAGGATCTGTCATTCAGAAACATGGTTTACCCCATCACTGTTATCATCTAGCTACTGGAGTGCCTCAGGGCTCAGTGCTGGGACCGCTTCTCTTCTCCATCTACATGTCATCACTAGAATCTGTCATTCAGAAACATGGTTTATCCCATCACTGTTATCATCTAGCTACTGGAGTGCCTCAGGGCTCAGTGCTGGGACCGCTTCTCTTCTCCATCTACATGTCATCACTAGGATCTGTCATTCAGAAACATGGTTTATCCCATCACTGTTATCATCTAGCTACTGGAGTGCCTCAGGGCTCAGTGCTGGGACCGCTTCTCTTCTCCATCTACATGTCATCACTAGGATCTGTCATTCAGAAACATGGTTTATCCCATCACTGTTATTATCTAGCTACTGGTGTACCTCAGGGCTCAGTGCTGGGACCGCTTCTCTTCTCCATCTACATGTCATCACTAGGATCTGTCATTCAGAAACATGGTTTACCCCATCACTGTTATCATCTAGCTACTGGAGTGCCTCAGGGCTCAGTGCTGGGACCGCTTCTCTTCTCCATCTACATGTCATCACTAGGATCTGTCATTCAGAAACATGGTTTATCCCATCACTGTTATTATCTAGCTACTGGTGTACCTCAAGGCTCAGTGCTGGGACCGCTTCTCTTCTCCATCTACATGACATCACTAGTGTCTGTCATTCAGAAACATGGTTTATCCCAACACTGTTATTATCTAGCTACTGGAGTGCCTCAGGGCTCAGTGCTGGGACCGCTTCTCTTCTCCATCTACATGTCATCACTAGAATCTGTCATTCAGAAACATGGTTTATCCCAACACTGTTATTATCTAGCTACTGGTGTACCTCAGGGCTCAGTGCTGGGACCGCTTCTCTTCTCCATCTACATGTCATCACTAGAATCTGTCATTCAGAAACATGGTTTATCCCATCACTGTTATTATCTAGCTACTGGTGTACCTCAGGGCTCAGTGCTGGGACCGCTTCTCTTCTCCATCTACATGTCATCACTAGGATCTGTCATTCAGAAAAATGGTTTATCCCATCACTGTTATCATCTAGCTACTGGTGTGCCTCAGGGCTCAGTGCTGGGACCGCTTCTCTTCTCCATCTACATGACATCACTAGGATCTGTCATTCAGAAACATGGTTTATCCCATCACTGTTATTATCTAGCTACTGGAGTGCCTCAGGGCTCAGTGCTGGGACCGCTTCTCTTCTCCATCTACATGTCATCACTAGGATCTGTCATTCAGAAACATGGTTTATCCCATCACTGTTATCATCTAGCTACTGGTGTGCCTCAGGGCTCAGTGCTGGGACCACTTCTCTTCTCCATCTACATGTCATCACTAGGATCTGTCATTCAGAAACATGGTTTATCCCATCACTGTTATCATCTAGCTACTGGAGTGCCTCAGGGCTCAGTGCTGGGACCGCTTCTCTTCTCCATCTACATGTCATCACTAGGATCTGTCATTCAGAAACATGGTTTATCCCATCACTGTTATCATCTAGCTACTGGTGTACCTCAGGGCTCAGTGCTGGGACCGCTTCTCTTCTCCATCTACATGTCATCACTAGGATCTGTCATTCAGAAACATGGTTTATCCCATCACTGTTATCATCTAGCTACTGGAGTGCCTCAGGGCTCAGTGCTGGGACCGCTTATCTTCTCCATCTACATGTCATCACTAGATCTGTCATTCAGAAACATGGTTTATCCCATTACTGTTATCATCTAGCTAGTGGAGTGCCTCAGGGCTCAGTGCTGGGACCGCTTCTCTTCTCCATCTACATGACATCACTAGGATCTGTCATTCAGAAACATGGTTTACCCCATCACTGTTATCATCTAGCTACTGGAGTGCCTCAGGGCTCAGTGCTGGGACCGCTTCTCTTCTCCATCTACATGTCATCACTAGGATCTGTCATTCAGAAACATGGTTTATCCCATCACTGTTATCATCTAGCTACTGGTGTACCTCAGGGCTCAGTGCTGGGACCGCTTCTCTTCTCCGTCTACATGTCATCACTAGGATCTGTCATTCAGAAACATGGTTTATCCCATCACTGTTATCATCTAGCTACTGGAGTGCCTCAGGGCTCAGTGCTGGGACCGCTTCTCTTCTCCATCTACATGTCATCACTAGTGTCTGTCATTCAGAAACATGGTTTATCCCATCACTGTTATCATCTAGCTACTGGAGTGCCTCAGGGCTCAGTGCTGGGACCGCTTCTCTTCTCCATCTACATGTCATCACTAGGATCTGTCATTCAGAAACATGGTTTATCCCATCACTGTTATCATCTAGCTACTGGAGTGCCTCAGGGCTCAGTGCTGGGACCGCTTCTCTTCTCCATCTACATGTCATCACTAGGATCTGTTATTCAGAAACATGGTTTATCCCATCACTGTTATCATCTAGCTACTGGAGTGCCTCAGGGCTCAGTGCTGGGACCGCTTCTCTTCTACATCTACATGTCATCACTAGATCTGTCATTCAGAAACATGGTTTATCCCATCACTGTTATCATCTAGCTACTGGTGTACCTCAGGGCTCAGTGCTGGGACCGCTTATCTTCTCCATCTACATGTCATCACTAGATCTGTCATTCAGAAACATGGTTTATCCCATCACTGCTATCATCTAGCTACTGGAGTGCCTCAGGGCTCAGTGCTGGGACCGCTTCTCTTCTCCATCTATCTGTCATCACTAGGATCTGTCATTCAGAAACATGGTTTATCCCATCACTGTTATCATCTAGCTACTGGAGTGCCTCAGGGCTCAGTGCTGGGACCGCTTCTCTTCTCCATCTACATGTCATCACTAGGATCTTTCAATCAGAAACATGGTTTACCCCATCACTGTTATCATCTAGCTACTGGAGTGCCTCAGGGCTCAGTGCTGGGACCGCTTCTCTTCTCCATCTACATGTCATCACTAGAATCTGTCATTCAGAAACATGGTTTATCCCATCACTGTTATCATCTAGCTACTGGAGTGCCTCAGGGCTCAGTGCTGGGACCGCTTCTCTTCTCCATCTACATGTCATCACTAGAATCTGTCATTCAGAAACATGGTTTACCCCATCACTGTTATCATCTAGCTACTGGAGTGCCTCAGGGCTCAGTGCTGGGACCGCTTATCTTCTCCATCTACATGTCATCACTAGGATCTGTCATTCAGAAACATGGTTTATCTCATCACTGGTCTCATCTAGCTACTGGAGTGCCTCAGGGCTCAGTGCTGGGACCGCTTCTCTTCTCCATCTACATGTCATCACTAGGATCTGTCATTCAGAAACATGGTTTACCCCATCACTGTTATCATCTAGCTACTGGAGTGCCTCAGGGCTCAGTGCTGGGACCGCTTCTCTTCTCCATCTATCTGTCATCACTAGGATCTGTCATTCAGAAACATGGTTTACCCCATCACTGTTATCATCTAGCTACTGGAGTGCCTCAGGGCTCAGTGCTGGGACCGCTTCTCTTCTCCATCTACATGTCATCACTAGGATCTGTCATTCAGAAACATGGTTTATCTCATCACTGGTCTCATCTAGCTACTGGAGTGCCTCAGGGCTCAGTGCTGGGACCGCTTCTCTTCTACATCTACATGTCATCACTAGAATCTGTCATTCAGAAACATGGTTTACCCCATCACTGTTATCATCTAGCTACTGGAGTGCCTCAGGGCTCAGTGCTGGGACCGCTTCTCTTCTCCATCTATCTGTCATCACTAGGATCTGTCATTCAGAAACATGGTTTACCCCATCACTGTTATCATCTAGCTACTGGAGTGCCTCAGGGCTCAGTGCTGGGACCGCTTCTCTTCTCCATCTATCAGTCATCACTAGGATCTGTCATTCAGAAACATGGTTTACCCCATCACTGTTATCATCTAGCTACTGGAGTGCCTCAGGGCTCAGTGCTGGGACCGCTTCTCTTCTCCATCTACATGTCATCACTAGGATCTGTCATTCAGAAACATGGTTTACCCCATCACTGTTATCATCTAGCTACTGGTGTACCTCAGGGCTCAGTGCTGGGACCGCTTCTCTTCTCCATCTACATGTCATCACTAGGATCTGTCATTCAGAAACATGGTTTATCCCATCACTGTTATCATCTAGCTACTGGTGTACCTCAGGGCTCAGTGCTGGGACCGCTTCTCTTCTCCATCTATCAGTCAACACTAGGATCTGTCATTCAGAAACATGGTTTACCCCATCACTGTTATCATCTAGCTACTGGAGTGCCTCAGGGCTCAGTGCTGGGACCGCTTCTCTTCTCCATCTACATGTCATCACTAGGATCTGTCATTCAGAAACATGGTTTACCCCATCACTGTTATCATCTAGCTACTGGTGTACCTCAGGGCTCAGTGCTGGGACCGCTTCTCTTCTCCATCTACATGTCATCACTAGGATCTGTCATTCAGAAACATGGTTTACCCCATCACTGTTATCATCTAGCTACTGGTGTACCTCAGGGCTCAGTGCTGGGACCGCTTCTCTTCTCCATCTACATGTCATCACTAGGATCTGTCATTCAGAAACATGGTTTACCCCATCACTGTTATCATCTAGCTACTGGAGTGCCTCAGGGCTCAGTGCTGGGACCGCTTCTCTTCTCCATCTACATGTCATCACTAGGATCTGTCATTCAGAAACATGGTTTACCCCATCACTGTTATCATCTAGCTACTGGAGTGCCTCAGGGCTCAGTGCTGGGACCGCTTCTCTTCTCCATCTACATGTCATCACTAGGATCTGTCATTCAGAAACATGGTTTACCCCATCACTGTTATCATCTAGCTACTGGAGTGCCTCAGGGCTCAGTGCTGGGACCGCTTCTCTTCTCCATCTATCAGTCATCACTAGGATCTGTCATTCAGAAACATGGTTTACCCCATCACTGTTATCATCTAGCTACTGGAGTGCCTCAGGGCTCAGTGCTGGGACCGCTTCTCTTCTCCATCTATCTGTCATCACTAGGATCTGTCATTCAGAAACATGGTTTATCCCATCACTGTTATCATCTAGCTACTGGAGTGCCTCAGGGCTCAGTGCTGGGACCGCTTCTCTTCTCCATCTACATGTCATCACTAGTGTCTGTCATTCAGAAACATGGTTTATCCCATCACTGTTATCATCTAGCTACTGGAGTGCCTCAGGGCTCAGTGCTGGGACCGCTTCTCTTCTCCATCTACATGTCATCACTAGTGTCTGTCATTCAGAAACATGGTTTATCCCATCACTGTTATCATCTAGCTACTGGAGTGCCTCAGGGCTCAGTGCTGGGACCGCTTCTCTTCTCCATCTACATGTCATCACTAGGATCTGTCATTCAGAAACATGGTTTACCCCATCACTGTTATCATCTAGCTACTGGAGTGCCTCAGGGCTCAGTGCTGGGACCGCTTCTCTTCTCCATCTACATGTCATCACTAGGATCTGTCATTCAGAAACATGGTTTACCCCATCACTGTTATCATCTAGCTACTGGAGTGCCTCAGGGCTCAGTGCTGGGACCGCTTCTCTTCTCCATCTACATGTCATCACTAGTGTCTGTCATTCAGAAACATGGTTTATCCCATCACTGTTATCATCTAGCTACTGGAGTGCCTCAGGGCTCAGTGCTGGGACCGCTTCTCTTCTCCATCTACATGTCATCACTAGTGTCTGTCATTCAGAAACATGGTTTATCCCATCACTGTTATCATCTAGCTACTGGAGTACCTCAGGGCTCAGTGCTGGGACCGCTTCTCTTCTCCATCTACATGTCATCACTAGGATCTGTCATTCAGAAACATGGTTTATCCCATCACTGTTATCATCTAGCTACTGGAGTGCCTCAGGGCTCAGTGCTGGGGCCGCTTCTCTTCTCCATCTACATGTCATCACTAGGATCTGTCATTCAGAAACATGGTTTATCCCATCACTGTTATCATCTAGCTACTGGAGTGCCTCAGGGCTCAGTGCTGGGACCGCTTCTCTTCTCCATCTACATGTCATCACTAGGATCTGTCATTCAGAAACATGGTTTATCCCATCACTGTTATCATCTAGCTACTGGAGTGCCTCAGGGCTCAGTGCTGGGACCGCTTCTCTTCTCAATCTACATGACATCACTAGTGTCTATCATTCAGAAACATGGCTTTTCCCATCACTGCTATGCTGACGACACACAACTCTACCTCTCATTCCAACCAGAGGATCCAACGGGAGCTGCTCGCATCTCGACATTTCTTGCTGGATGAAGGACCACCATCTTCAGCTCAACCTTGTGAAGACAGAACTGCTTCTGTTCTCGGCCAACCTAACACTACACCACAACTTCTCCATTCAGCTAGGCTCCTCATCCATAACTCCATCCAGGAAAGCCAGGAACCTTGGAGTTATGATTGATGAACAATTGAACCTCACAGAACACATTGCTAGAACTGCTCGGTCCTGCAGATTTTGCCTTATACAACATTAGTAGGATCAGAGCTACACATCCAAGCTCTTGTTCTCTCCAGACTGGACTCTTGTAATGCTCTCTCCTTCCAGCATCACTGTCAAACCTCTGCAACTGATCCAGATGCTGCAGCAAGAGTGTGTTCATCGAGCCGAAGAGACACACGTCACTCCTCTTTTCAGAAACCTGCACTTCAGAAACCTGCACCCATGTGTATCCAAGAGGCTGGTGTTCTGCAAAGTGAACGGTGTTTTGTGGTGCATCATCTCAAAGAGAAACAGAATCACTTACACGGACCTTCACCTGAACTGAGGAATGACCTGCTGAACTCAACCTGAGCTGCTGAGTCCAAAGCCACATTCAAGAAACGACTGAAGATGCATCTTTCTCATCAACACTTGCCCCATTAATACTGACACTTACTATTCAAAATATCTATTTAAAAACAAACCTTGTTAAGTGTACTGTACTACACTAACTGAGACTCATAACAGCACTTGCATATTGGTGCCCTTTTGTTGGTCACTTTGGAAAAAAGCATCTGCTAAATGATTAAATATAAATGTAAATATAATGCTTCTATATAAAATTATATATTTATATTATTAGTTTGCAGGCGCACTAGAGTTTAAAAGGCAGCTTTTTCAACACTGATGCTGATGATCCAAGAAAGTCAAAGTGTCATCAAAGGCCTGCAGCTCCCTCTAGTGTTCACAGCTGTGAGTGTGTGTGTGTGTGTGTTTGTCTGTTCACCTCCTCTTGATCCAGCAGGTAGAACTGGTCTCCATCTCTGACGCGGAGCTGGCGGCTCCAACCGGGGGAGTCGTGTGTGTGGCCATTCAGAGGAGTGTGAGGCCGAGAACATGGAGACACACACCTTCCATCTGAACACACACACACAATATTAGTGCACATGATACAACTGAATCAAACCTGAATACTTACTTTTACTTTACACAATATTTATTCAAAATAAAAAAAATCATAAATGGCACATTACTGTCAGATTTATTGGCATGGCAGATACAATCCACTTTCCATCAATACGGTACAAATTGAGCAAAACAATGTTTTTTGTTGCAAAGTATCACCTTCAGCGGGTCAAACTAAATAATATGTGTTGTTTTATTTTACATAATTTTATAAATTATTTTATTATTAAATGATTTAATTACAATTATTTATTAATAATTATTTTAAATGACATCTGCCATTTTTGCAATACTGTAGCAGTTTATGTCTAAACACAGTATGAAATTCTGGTCTGTGTAACATTATTTTATAATTATTTATTAATACTTGTTTAAAATTTGTTATTTTTGCAATACTGTAAGCTACAGTTATGTCTAAACACAGTATATGGTTTGTGTAAGATAATTTTATAGCAATTAACATAGAAATACACAAACATTTTACAGCAATATTTCTTTTTAATGAATCAATTAAAAAATATATATGTATAATAAACTCCAGAATGCAGTTTTAGGGAATAACTAGTTAGTTAGTTTATAGCTGATTAACAGTAATATTAATGCTGTTTTAATCAAAGATGAAGCAGGTGGGACACATTTTTACTACAGTTAATAAATTCAATAGATGACGTTATAATGATGACGTATGATTTTAAAAGTAGAGAGGTCACGACCTCTAGGTCAACATGGGTCACATGACTCGAACACTTCAAGTGCACTATATATAGAAAGCACATATCTGGATGAATATGAGGACGGGATCATAAAGAGCACAGTAACGCTCAATGCGCCATATATGGAAACACACACAAGACAAATTTAAAACTCATTTTGACACTTGCTTTTGTGTCCCGATCGCCCCCACAGCGAGAGCGAGGGAGAGGGAGAGCGAGAGAGAGAGAGAGAGAGAGAGAAAGAGAGAGAGAGAGAGAGAGAGAGAGAGAGAGAGAGAGAGGGAGGAAGATGGGTTACAGCCCAAGAGATGTCACTTCCGTGACGCCCACTCTCTCTCTCTCGCTCGCACACCCCCAGCCTGTTACCATGACGACCACGGCCGAGCGGGCTAAAAAACGACTTAAAGTGACCGATATAGCGTGAGAGAGAGGGATTATGAAAGAGAGGAAAAGGAAAGGCAGAGAGGTGGGTGTCAGATGGAAGTGTTTGAGTACAGCATGAAAACGGGATGAGAGGAGAGAACTATTCTGGAAGAGGGAGCCAACTCTGCGTTGCCGTGGCAACCGTGATGGATGTAATCCCTCTCTCTTTCTCTCTCTCTCTCTCTCTCTCTCCCTGTAGGTGGGAGTCTCTTCCTCCTCTGGCAGCTGGACCCGCAACACATGTGCTTTCGAAACGTTCTCCAGAACACTTTCCACAGGCCGTTCCTGTCGCATCTCAACGGAGATATCATGGTTTTCATAAAGGTCACTTATTTAGTCATGATTAGCTTTGTGTTCCAAGGTCATTCAGGAGGAATTCATGCAGCATTCGCTGCTAATTAAAATGACAATTCAATGCTAATATTTCTACAAACATGCACTTTTCAAAAACCAGTCGTAATTCATGGTAACATGAGAACATTAGATTCAGTGTGATGAAGAGCATAACAGTGAAAACACGGAAAGTCGTAAAATTCCATCAATGGCGGGGAAAGAGTTAACTACCAGAAGAAATTTTCAGCAGCACAAAAACTTAATTAAAACAAATGTTTATTGGGCAGTAGTTCTTTATGTTAAACCAAAGGCCAAAAGGTCAGAGGACCGAAAGGCAGATTTAACTTCTAGTAATCAAGCTGAGCTTCTCAAGCATCTGCACAGATCAGAGCGACAGTCAAACTGTAAGCTAATAAAACATATGAAACCAACATGAATAAAGATGATGCTGAGCACATGTTCTTAGAAATGAAATCCTCATCCTGAATGCCCTATAGCTATTCATGAACAAGAATCAAGAAGTTGGTTCACATCTTTTTCCATAAAGCAGATTAACTGTAAGTGTGTCAACATGTTATTGGCTTGATTTGGAAATCAATGCCTGATGCCCACAGAAGCCTCAATATTTCCATAATGTCACAGCTAACCTGCTAAACTCACAGGAACACGGCTTCTGCATTAAACAGGTTTATTATTAAAAGCCTTTTCTACAGCAGTGCTGATGATGGGAAATGAGAGCGTTTAAGACGAGTCTGTGATTGATGCATCGAATGTGTGATTCTTACATAAACGCTCAGAACAGGCCACGTGTTCAGCAGTGATCCGGACTGTCAGAACACACCGAGAACAGAGATCAAGAAGAGTCCATGATACACAGTTCAGGAACACAGTTTTCTTGGACAGACAGACAGGAATTTGGCTGTACATATGAATGAGATGATTCTACATTTATGTAAAACTCACCGACTACAAAGATGAACAACTGTAAAATTACATTTAATGGAGCACAGCTGGAAGAAAACAAAACTAGAGGTTTATCGCATTTCGTGGAAGGAAAGCGTTATTGCATACAGAAAGGCCCTAAAAACTGCTAGATCTGATTATTTGATGTCTCTCTTAGAAGAAAACAAACACAACCCTAGGTATTTATTTGATACAGTGGCTAAATCAACAAAAAATAAATCTTTAACCCCAGACGTTTCGAAGCAGCACAGCAGTAATGACTTTATGAACTTCTTTACTTGCAAGATTGATAATATCAGGGAGAAAATTATAACTATGCAACCGTCTACTACAGTATCGCATCAGACAGTGCATTGTAGTCTCCCTGAGGAAAAATTCCATTCATTCGTTGCTATAGGAGAGGAAGAATTTACTAAACTCGTTAAATCATCTAAATCTACAACATGTATGTTAGACCCTATACCGACTAAGCTACTGAAAGAAATACTTCCAGAGGTCATAGATCCTCTTCTTAAAGGAGAACTCCGGTCAATTTTAACATTGAGCTAATTTTTTTGTACATTTGGAGTGCTGTCAGTACAGAGAACAACGACAAAAATCGGTGTTGCCTACACCGTGTTATCCTCTTTTTAAAATTTGCACCCTTTTGACTTCAATGGGGCAAGTTTTAAACCTGCTTTTACCTCTTAACATCCTTGATGTGTCATTACAAGTGCACAGGTCATGTGAGTGATTCCTTCAGAGTGAACACGGTGAATCTGACTGCAGTAGATGTGAAAGATATGGATAAAAATTATGTTTATTCAGCCAGCGCAAATACCTGTATTTACTTCCCGTTTTCGGTCGAAGTCCACAGTAGTCGATTGTCGAGTTCTCCACTATTGCTTAGTTACCTATGATCACGCGCGTGAACTCGACAATCGACTACTGTGGCCTTCGACCGAAAACGGGAAGTAAATACAGGTATGTGCGCTGGCTGAATAAACATCATTTTTATCCATATCTTGCACATCTACTGCAGTCACCGTGTTCACTCTGAAGGAATCACTCACATGACTGGGCACTTGTAATGACACATCAAGGATGTTAAGAGGCTAAAAGCAGGTTTAAAACTTGCCCCACTGAAGTCAACAGGGTGCAAATTTTAAAAAGAGGATAACACGGTGTAGGCAACACCGATTTTTGTCGTTGTTCTCTGTATTGACAGCAAATTTACAAAAAAATGAGCTCAATGTTAAAATTGACCGGAGTTCTCCTTTAATATCATTCATTCATCTTTGTCATGATGTACCGAAAACTTTTAAGCTGGCTATGATTAAACCGCTTGTTAAAAAAACGCAACTTGATCCTACAGAATTAGTCAATTACAGGCCGATCTCGAATCTACCTTATCTGTCAAAGATATTAGAAAAGGTGGTATCCTCACAACTGTGTTCCTTTTTAGAAAGAAATGATATCTGCGAGGATTTCCAGTCAGGATTTAGACCATACCATAGTACTGAGACTGCTCTCGTTATCATCTCTGTACATTCTTTTGAAATTAGTGGGTTTAAATCATACTTATCTGACCGTTATCAGTTTGTAGCAGTAAATGATGAGATGTCTCATCGATCACAAGTTCAGTATGGCGTACCACAAGGCTCAGTACTAGGACCGCTGCTGTTCACTCTGTACATGCTACCCTTGGGAGATATCATTAGGAAGCATGGCATTAGTTTTCACTGTTATACTGATGATACTCAGCTCTATATTTCTTTGTGCCCTGACGAAACTTACCTATTCAAATAAATGCAAAACTGTAAAATTATATTTAAATTACAATATACTTGTGAACAAGAAGATGTTAACTGTAAATTTACGTCAAATTTCATAATCTGATCATTATTTCCTTTCATACTGTAATTATGATAAATAAATTTCAAATAAACAAACTAACATTCAAAAAGTTTTTTGCAATTTCATGTCATAATGTGGCTCAACATCTAAAGCAAACCAATTATCTTGCTGTTACATATATATTAGAAGATCAACACTTTTCAAAACAAATGCTGAGATGTCGCTGCACCAGCGTTAGCATCTACACAGCACAATAAATATCTGATTTACACAGTCGATGTGCTGTTGATTATAAAGGGAGTTTTCTAGTCTGTCGCCGCAAACAGAAGTGAAACACAAAACACGCAAAAGTGGATCAGATGCTTAAACCAAACCGCATCATCAGTGACGGGTCTGTACATCATACTAACCTCAACATTTCACCACTGCATTCATGCGCATTACGGTAACATTAATAGAACGTTCGTTCAAAGTTATCTGGGCTTTAATAATGTTCTCTAAGCGTTAGAACAAAAACATTATTTATACATCATTCATGGAGTGTTTTTCTGAAATGTTTTAGTTTGATGTTCATCTAACATTTTTTAAATGTTATTACTTGTTTCAGAACGTTCAGAGAACATTCAAAAGTAACGTTCTCATAATGTTTGAAGAATGATACAATGGAATGTTCCCTTAACGTTCATATAACCAATAAAAAAATTTTTTTTTTAAAAACTGGATGTTTTGACCATTCAGAGAAGATACAACGTTAGCAAAACATTATAACATATTTTTGGGCTGTTAGTTAACACTCTTCATGTGCATTAACTTAATTCAACATAAGTATTTCAAAGCAGTAACCAGTAAACAAGCACATCAGTTCAACTAAAAACAATAATTCTGTACAGTCAGAAGTATGAAACAGATCTTACACTCGATCCACACCAGAACACAATCAACACTGAGCTGAATTGATCTGAATAATAATGATATCTCCCAGGAGTAGCATGCCGTGAACAGCAAAGGTCCTAGTACTGAGCCCTGTGGTACGCCATACTTAACTTGATCTGGGCGGTATACCAGTTCATACCGAATACCGGTGTTTATTTTTGTTATGATATGAATTTTTAACATACTGCAATATAGGCATAATGCAATATAAAGAACCATCAAAGCATGTCGCTTTAACAATGATCAGAACGCGGCGCGAAACTGTGGTGAGGGCACAGCTAACGTTATGTGTTACTAAGCCTGACGGTGAAGATGCATAGGTTAAACTATCTTTGATAGCTGTCAAATTATCTTACAGTGTTTCCCATACATTGGTTCACAATATCAACACTGCCTTTTGGAAAATCTATTTGTGGTTGGGATTGACATCGTTGAATAAACATGAGCACTGCACGTTTCACGTTTCAAAACACGGCGCGGGAGTTTTTATTTGAATGTTTCTGAAGTGAACTGACGGTCTTAAAAAAAGTTTCGATGTTATTTCAATTTAATCTTTCTTTATCTCTCCTGATAAAAGCAGTGTTTATGAGCGCTGGTTTGTGTTCAGCCGTCACCGTGGAAACCGCTTTGTGTTCAGCCGTTACCGGGGAAACCGCTGTTTCTGCCGCTCCTACAGCGTCTCCTGCTGGCTCCTCTTTGTAAACAGCATCATTTTTTGGTTGGAATTTTTCTACAATATTCACTCATGACAGTAAAATAGTGCATTCTAAGGCCCCGATCACACCAGACGTGTTTTTCAGGTTCGAAAACGTGAGGCACACAGCACTGCCCCGATCACACAGAACGAGTGCGCTGCGTTTTTTATGTTGCTAGGCAACCACCAAAACAGCTGTCTTGTCAATCAAGTAAACGTCAAATCCGCCTTTTATTAACTTTATTTACTTTCTGTTAACATTGTGGTAGTTACGGTTTGTGAAGTCGTTAAGCTCCTGGTAACCCGCGAGAGCACCACAAGTTTATCCTCCATCATCGCACTCTCCGGGCGTTCAAGCAACTGTAGCTTTCATCACTACAACGGAAGGCCCGCCTCTCCATTCATTCGATTGGACAGTGGAAAAAAACGCGATGACGTCGGGTGCTTTTTCCGCTCGGAGTTGGGGTTTTTTCAATTGCAAAAACGCGAGGCCATAGGAAAACAATTGAAAAAAGGCGCCTCTCACTGCTAAAAACGCGTCAGGTGTGATCGGGGCCTAAGTCAATCTACTGCAGTATTTCCTCTCTCAATCAGTAGAAAATGTGGTTAACAACCAGCCATGCTTGAAATAAATTAAATACCGTCATATACCGTGAAACCGGTATAATTTGGAAAAATACTGTGATATGGATTTTTGGTCATACCGCCCAGCACTAATAAGATATCTCTTCATTTACAACTACAAACTGATAACGGTCAGATAAGTATGATTTAAACCATGCTAGTGCAATTCCAGTAATGCCAACATAGTTTTCGAGTCTATTCAAAAGAACGCTGTGATTGATGGTATCAAATGCAGCAGAGAACAAAACTTGAATAATGACTCTCCCATCTCATGTAGAGCGGCTTCACCACTGACTCTATGTCCGTCTCATATTTGATGAAGTTTGCATCACTGATTCTGTTATTCTCCTGTTTATTACTGTGAAGCTGCTACTGAAACACTGATGATATACAATAATATAACAAACTGTTTGTTTCGTTCTGAATAAACTCACTTTACAGACAGAAGTCCGGCCGACAGGGGAGAGCATGACATTTAAACAAGCTCTCGCTGAAACTCCTCCAGCTCAATGTAAATGACCTCTTGAGATTCACAGTGGCACGACTGACGCTCATCACCGTTACAGATGCGTAATCAAAACACACATCCATCTGATCATCAGTAAGGACTGCACTAAACAACACCAAACACCATCATGGACACTCAAATAATTCAATATGCATTAATTTAACAACATTAAACCCTAATGAACACAACTGATCAGAAAATAAACTAAGAAGAAACATAATTATGCCTATTAAAAACCCTCAAATGTGAAGTGTCACACAGAGAATTCTGGGAATGGCATTTCAATGTAAATTATAGGGTTCTATTCTTTTTTACATCTTAGAATGGTTGATGTAACCGTGTTTTACTGTACAATTACATTAGATTTATTACAGTTTTCCCAGCACTGTTAACCGATTAAGCGAGCATTGCTACAGTATTTTACAGTTAACATTAAAATAATTTTGTGATTCTCAGTGTGAGTATTTGTGTTGATGCTCTCGCGTGTGTTCCGGAAGCTCTCCCTCGTGCGCGCGCGCGGGCCGCTCCTGACTCGGTTCGGTTCGGGATCTATAAATAAACCTGCTGTTTCTGAGCTCAACTATTCACACTGATTATCGATCGCAATGATTGGACTCTCACGCGGAAGGTGCATTATCGATCAGGTGAATGTAAAGGCATCGCTGGACTCCAGAGTGAGAGCTGTCAATCATCTGGCGGCCAGCGCGAGCCCGTATTGATCAGTGATCGGAGCCGATCAGATGATCGATTATAACTCTTACCTTGTGAAGACACATAGGACATGATCCTCCGGCACTGACCGTGATCAGCTCGCTCTGTGAGGATCCATCATCACTCCTCCAGCGCGACAACATTCAAACATAAAGGAGAGAAATGACGCACAGCTCTCCAGACGCGAGGCGCGCGCACGCAAGGTGCTATTATTATTAATATTATACTATTATTGATCTGAATGATGATCGAAAAGATCCGCTGATCACTTTGCGCTCCCGTCATCGAACGCAAGCGCGCACTGGCACGCACACGGGAACGCGCACGGGCGCGCGCACCCGGCACGGCGCGGTCCAATGAGTGAGTGATGATACCGAACCCGAACCCAATGAGTGAGTGGACTGATCGAGCCCGAACCCGAACCAGAACTGAACCAGAGAAGTTAGTCAGGAAAGTTGCTCTGTGGAGATGAAGTGGATCCACTGGAACTACATTGTGAAATATCATTATAGTGTAAATCAGCTGTTCTCTATGTGAATCTAGTAAAGTGTAATTTATTCCTGTGATCAAAGCTGAATTTTCAGCATCAGTCTTCAGTGTCACATGATCCTTCAGAAATCACTCTATGATGATTTGATGCGCAAGAAACATGTATGATCACCATCTTGTTCTTCTTTCAGTGAATCTCCTCTTGGAAAACCTGGATATATGAGAGAGA
Source organism: Squalius cephalus (assembly GCF_949319135.1). Taxonomy (NCBI): domain Eukaryota; kingdom Metazoa; phylum Chordata; class Actinopteri; order Cypriniformes; family Leuciscidae; genus Squalius; species Squalius cephalus. Next base: position 46,465,878 of record NC_137129.1, read on the forward strand.
GTATTGATAGTGTGATTTCTAGACCTGGAAAACTCATGGAAGTGTATTAAATTCTTCAAAAGTCATGGAATTTTTAAAATAATTATACATTTTTCTAGTTATGGAGGGTAGATAGAAATCTACTATTCTCAGTAAGTAATCACAAACAATTAATAACGTCAAGTAAAACTGAAAAAAAATATTTTTAACAATTATTTTACTTAATTAGATAATTACATTTTATTAATACTATAAATATAATATTTATATAAATATTTAAAAACGCCACTTATTTCAATTTATTTATAAATATATTTTTTCATTATCTTCATGGAATATTATTATAATCAACTGTATTATATATTTATATACATTTTATTATTATTATTATTCCGTTTTTGAATATTCTGAAAATGTTTTTAATTTATTTATAATTATTTATTTCATTATTTTAATGAAATAGTATTGTAATCATAACAAACTATAATGTGTAAATATGTAATTCAATTCAAATGCCACTGTTTGTGTCTGAAAACTACGGCAGAAACATCATCATCTTCATCATCATCATCATCTTCATCATCATCTTCATTATCTAATAGAATCCAAAAGGTTGAAAGAAAGTGATTTTGAGCTGAAATTCAGTTTTCAATGAAACTACTGGAATATTAAAGTGTTACAAATCAACAACCACCACAAAACATCCCAGAATTCCTCAAATAACAGCAGTGTTTGTGCTGCTGTTTTCCCTCCAAAACCACATCACTTCCTGGAGGATGATGATGTCAGTGTCACTTCCTGGAGGATGATGATGTCATTCACGTGTGTTTAAGACTCGCAGGATTCAGAGTGATATTTGTGGCCGCAAGTCTAGAGAAAAACTGTAAAAATACATCATAAAATATAACAATAATAAATAAATAAATAAATAAATAAATAAATTAAAATTAAGAAAAAATAAACATTAATAAAATAAATACAATTGGATGTAAATAAATAAATATGATAAAATATATACACTTCTTTCATTAAAATAAATACATTGATAAAAACAATAAATTTGATTAAAATAAATCAATAGTTTTAAATAAAATAGATAAATAGATAAACATTTGATGTTAACAAATTAATAACTAAATTAAAATAAATAAATAAAAGACGATTTAATAAATAAGTTGATAAAAATAAATACAACTTGTTTGAAATGATGAAACAATAGAAACTAAGTAGTATTTTACACCAACTTCACTCAAAACTACAGTGAAACGGCACAGAATGTTTCAACAAAAGCAGGTTTAATTCGGCAAGTCAGTAATCATCATAAACATCTGATATCTTTAGTACAATCTTGTGTAACACAGAAAATATGCAAAAATATAGCAAATCATAACAGTAATAATATAAATAATTCTTCAGTTTTGTCAGTATAATGCTTATTAAGAAATATTCTGTTATGCTAAATTATATTTCATGTAGTTTGGTTTTGCATCCTGTCATGTTTGACTTTATGACAAAAAGCATAGTTCATCGTTCATGTCGATTGATGCATTAATAATGTGAACAAACACAAAATCAAACAGTCAACAAAATTAATTTCAACTCGTTTAATTTACATTCTCTCTCTCTCTCTCTCTCACTCTCTCACTGAACGTCACATGAGCAGAAACGCAGGCCTGTGATTGGATCGTCTGCACTGAGACGTTCAGTGTTTTAACGCTAATACAATATAATTCTGCTACATTGGAGAACTACGGTTTATTGTCATATTGCACCACATTATACAGATATGATTGATAAACTCTATCAGGATCATGAATTATTATTACGTATATAAAGGAAGTTTCTTCAGATTCTCTTTTTTACGCATGCAGTTTCAGCAGTGCATCGAGTTCGGCTTCCAGATCATCTTACAGTCACTATAATATATCTATATGTGTGTGTGTGTGTGTGAGTGTGAGTGTGTGTGTGAGTGTGAGTGAGTGAGTGAGTGTGTGTGTGTGTGTTTGTGTGTGTGTTTGTGTGTGTGTGTGTGTTTGGCCTCGATCAGCAGAGATTCCTTGCTCTTTACTGACCTCTAGTGCAAACTCATAGTACCGCGTTTGTCTATGAGCGAGGAGGAATAATGAGTTCTCGGGATGAGCGTTCGGTTCATGCATAGCGTGAGGAATCATGCGGAACGGAGGATCGATCGCCAGGAACAACAGCAGATAAAACAGGAGTGAGTGACAGCAGTTCAGGAGAGGCTCCTGGGAAAAACCTGCAGAAACCAGAACAACGTGTGAATCAGCAGCGTTTCTGTTCTAGAGCGAGTGCTAACATTCTCTCGAAACTACGAACAAACGCTCTTACAGTAACAAAATAGAACATTCGTTCAGTTATCTGATCTTTAATAATGTTCTCTAAACACTAGCACAAAAACATTATTATACATCGATCACGGAGCGTTTTCTCTGAAATGTTTTAGTTGGATGTTACTTGTTTTAGACATTCAGAGAACATGCAAAAGTAACGTTCCCAAAATGATTAAAGAATGATACAATGTAATGTCCGCTTAACGTTAACATAACCAAGAGGAAAAAAAACATTTTAAAATATTTTATAAACTGGACATTTTTGAACTTTCATACAACAGTTTTCATAAGTTAATGGGAACATTAGCAAAGCCTTCTCAGAACATGCTAATCCATGCAATCTCTGAATTCATGTTAGCAATATGCTAATTTAAGTTAGCGATGTGTTAATTCATGTTAGCAAAATGCTAATTTATGCTAGCAATTTGTTAAAACATGCTATCATCATGTTAACAAAATGTTATATAATGTTAACAACATGCTAAATCATTCTAGAAATGTGCTTATTCATGTTAACATGTTAATTTAATGCTAACAATGTGTTAAAACAGGCTAGCAACATGCTAAAACATGTTAGAAATGTGTCAAAACATGGTAGCAGCATGCTAATCCATGCTATCAACACGCTAATTAATACTAATGTAGCGGGTGATATCAAGGCAGTAAAGTATGAATCAAGGGGGTGTGGTTAGCCAAGTATAAATATCAGGGGTAGGAACGAAAAAGAGTAGGTGCGTTTGTTTCTGGCCGGCGGAAATAAATCAACACTCGTGGTGTTCGTATGCGAGAGGTTCGCATGTGAATTTGTTTGGATCTTGGAGACAGGTATGAGCTGATTTAAAGTATTAATTTGTCTTAACATGGGGTGATTGTTTTAATACGAATAATAAAGGTATTTTAATGTTTGTATTTTCAGCTCTACGGAGCCCATTTGTTGCTCTTGTTGTATTTGATTTTTTTTGGTTTCGTTTGTTTGTTTGTTTTGGGTATATTGTCTAGTCCGCCCAGGCGCTTGAGCTGGTAATCGGGCCCAAAAGAAATGGGAAAGGCCCTTGGGGCGGACTAGTTTTCTTTTCCTTTTTTTGTTGTTTGTATATTGTTTGTTCCCCCACTATTTATTATTGCAGCATGAGGATGCTACTGGTCTAGTGTTTGAACAGAGGAGCTATTTTTGCATGTATTTTATTTTGAGTTAACTGAGTGATTCACAAGTTTTTGTTTAATGAATTTAACTTATGGGTTTGTTTTGATTCTTTGATTTCCTTTTGCTTTGTGGTGTAAAGGCTCCTTCTGTTCAGGTAGTTTGTGATGAAAGCATCCTCGTGTGTGAGATATATCTTTGTGTAAGCCAAAAATAAATCTTGGGTATTTTTCTATATAATGAACCTGAGTCGTGCTTTGTTTACTTTAGGGTGGGGTCCTGTAACACTAACAATATGCTAAAACATGTTAATTTATGATAGCAACATGGCTAATTCTACTAGCAATGTGTTAAAACATTAGCAACATTCTAAATCATGCATGCTCATGTGTTAAAACATGATAACACCATGACAAATCATGATAGCAACAAGCTAATTCATGTAAGCAACCAGCTAGGAAGCTTTCAGACAAGGCTTTGTCAAGCCAGCATAAGTTGTGTTTGTGTGTGGCGTGAACAGGCCCGTCGCTGCTAGTTATCTCACCTGTGTTATTCTGCGACCTGCACACCGGCGCAGTTGTCTTTGCCCTCAGTTGCGATGGCTAAATACTCCGCGCTGCAACACAGAACACAAACGCAACATGATGAGTTCAGGTTTAAGTCTTTGCTTCTGCTTCTGCTTCTGTGCCATTGACTTTAGAGCAGGTTTCAGTTGGTCAATGGCTCAGTGTATTTCAGTTTCCTCAAAATAGCAACGGCCCAACAATGCGGTGGAACACACACTCGTTCTCAGCAAATACATTCGCTAATTAAACAACGTGGCGCAGGACGTGAAAATGAAAACTGCGTCAGGCTGAAACTAGCAAAACACACTTGTGTCGCGCCTGACGCTGCTTTGCACTGGCTGTATGATAGGGGCCCTAGACTGCAGATACTCACGCGCTGGCTCTCAGAGCTTCTTCTCCCGCCGCCGCGATCTTCCTGTAACAGTAGATCATCTCCACCAATAGCCAGAGCTGCAGCCCGATGATCGTCACGTACATCATCACCTCCGACACGATGGAAGCCGTCTTGCGCGTGGCTGACACACACACACACACACACATTTTTTGTTAATATTTTTGTTCATATATTTTCTGAAGAAAGACAAACATAAATAAGGATGAAAGTCAAAATATGAAATGCCATGCATGCATATTTACGTAGTAATCTGTTTTGTAGAGGGGCGTCAATTCTAATTTTTCATTAGTGATTCGGAGCCAAGTTACAGGAGGGGGAAAATGGTTTCAGAATTACGGCAGCTTGATGATTTTAGTTTTACACAGAGATCAGTGGCTCTAGTAGTAAAATATGTTGACTTTATCAATCTTTGTTGCATTATATGCCAACGGTGACGGCTCAAAGATAATAAAAAAGCACTTTTATCATGTTTTTTCCAAAGTTTGTGTGTCTGTTACTCAAGAAGTATTACAGATATCTCAATGTCCTTTTAGGTTCCAATTAATAACAAACTTTTCTTTTTGCATCAAATTTTTTAAGGCTCTATATAGCTCACTTTCAGAGATATGAGGATCTGAATGTGGCTCCATGAGCAGATTACTGAATTTGACCCATTTCCATTGGTTGTGCTCATGAAGATACTTGTATTTAGTTGTGGCTTTTTTTCTTCATTTATATATTTATTTCACCAGAAAAACATGGAATGGCCCTAAAACAGTGGCAGCCGCTGTAAGTCATGCATTACAGTGATTTCACCATGGTAAAGCCCATACCTTTGGCCACGACGGTGAGGTGGACCAGTTTGTTGACGATGGTGGAGTACTCATAGTGCTGGTAGGTGAGGATCCGGTTGAAGGTGCATTGGTAATCGCCCGAGTCGTTGAAGGTCACGTTCAGGATGTCGACGGACGCGTCCTGAAGGTCGTAGGTTTTGCTGCCTTGCCACTTTATCCGGTCCTGAAAACGCTCGTCGATGATGTTCGACTCTCCGTCGTAGCTGTAAATCTGTCCACCACACAAACTTCAAAATCACCATCTATATTACAAGTCCTCCGAAAAACACAACCACATTTGCGTTGACATTGTATATTTTTATGTATAACGTCCAAATAAATATAGTAAAAATTCATATTGTAAATTTGTGTGTAATATCATTACCGGTATGCTTCATCATTGCATTCTTGTCTACGGTACTGTTAGATGTGTTATTTATTTAAATACATTTTTATCAGTCTATTTTAATAGATTTATTTTAGTCAAATGTACTAATTTTTTGTATTTATTTTAACACATTTATTTGAATCATGTTTTATTTATTTATTTATGTTAATATATTTTTGTTTATTTACTTTTTAATAATTCTAATACAAATTATAATTTTATTAATTTATTAATTTACTTTTCACAAACCCTATATGTTACGAGCTAAAACAAGGACCGTGACGTCGCCCGGCATGGTGCAGCCGGGGCCCCACCCTGGAGCCAGGCCCGGGGTTGGGACTCGCATGCGAGCGCATGGTGGCCGGACCTCCCCCCATGGGGTCTGGCCGGGCTTAGCCCAAAGGAGCGACGTGGGGCCGCCCTCCCGTGGGCTCACCACCTGCAGGAGGGACCGTAAGGGGCCGGTGCTTAGTGGATCGGGCGGCAGTCGAAGGCGGTGACCCCGACAACCCAATCCCTGGACACGGAAACAAGCTTTAGGGACGTGGAACGTCACCTCGCTGGCGGGGAAGGAGCCTGAGATTGTGCGTGAGGTTGAGAGGTACCGACTAGAGATAGTCGGGATCACCTCCAGCACGGTTTGGGCTCTGGAACCACACTCCTCAAGAGAGGATGGACTCTTCACCACTCTGGAGTTGCCCATGGTGAGAGGCGGCGGGCTGGTGTGGGCTTGCTTATAGCCCCCCAGCTCAGCCGCCATGTGTTGGGGTACACCCCGGTGAACGAGAGGGTCGCTTCCCTGTGCCTACGGGTCGGGGATAGGTCTCTCACTGTCGTTTGTGCCTACGGGCCAAACGGCAGTGCAGAGTACCCGGCCCTCTTGGGGTCTCTGGGAGGGGTGCTGGAAAGTGCTCCGACTGGGGATTCCGTCGTTCTACTGGGGGACTTCAACGCCCACGTGGGCAGCACAGTGACACCTGGAGGGGCGTGATTGGGAGGAACGGCCCCCCTGATCTGAACCCGAGCGGTGTTCTGTTATTGGACTTCTGTGCCAGTTACAGTTTGTCCATAACGAACACCATGTTCAAGCATAAGGGTGTCCATCAGTGCACGTGGCACCAGGACACCCTAGGCCGGAGGTCGATGATCGACTTTGTGGATCGACTTTTCCAACCTCCGGCAGTATGTCTTGGACACTCGGGTGAAGAGAGGGAGCGGAGCTGTCAACAGATCACCACATGGTGGTGAGTTGGATCCAATGGCGGGGAGGAAGCTGGACAGACTCGGCAGACCCAAGCGTACTGTGAGGGTCTGTTGGGAACGTTTGGCCGAATCCCCTGTCAGAGAGATCTTCAACTCCCACCTCCGGCAGAGCTTCGACCGGATCCCGAGAGAGTCTGAGTGGACCATGTTCTCCACCTCCATCGTCGACGTAGCCGCTCGGAGCTGTGGCCGTAAGGTCTCCGGTGCCTGTCCTGTGGACACTGGAAGTAAGGGATGCCGTCAAGCTGAAGAAGGAGTCTTATCGGGCCTGGCTGGCTTGTGGGACTCCTGAGGCAGCTGATGGGTACCAGCAGGCCAAGCGGACTGCAGCCCGGGTGGTTATGGAGGCAAAAAAACGGGCTTGGGAGGAGTTCGGTGAGGCCATGGAGAAGAGATTCTGCCCAACCGTCCGGCACCTCAGGAGAGGGAAGCAGTGCCCTACCAACACTGTTTACAGTTAAACCACACGATTTCGTCTCTGCTTTTTGCGGATGATGTTGTCGTGCTGGCCCCATCAGACCAGGACCTTCAGCATGCACTGGGACGGTTTGCAGCCGAGTGTGAAGCGGCTGGGATGAGAATCAGCACCTCCAAATCCGAGGCCATGGTTCTCAGTCGGAAAAGGGTGGCTTGCCCACTTCAGGTTGGTGGAGAGTTCCTGCCTCAAGTGGAGGAGTTCAAGTATCCCGGGGTCTTGTTCATGAGTGAGGGAAGGATGGAACGGGAGATTGACAGACGGATCGGTGCAGCTTCTGCAGTAATGCGGTCGATGTACCGGTCTGTCGTGGTGAAGAAAGAGCTGAGCTGCTCGAAGCTCTCGATTTACCGGTCAATCTACGTTCCTACTCTCACCATGAGCTGTGGGTCATGACGAAAGGACAAGATCCCAGCTACAGGCGGCTGAGCTTTCTCCGCAGGGTGGCTGGGCGATCCCTTAGAGATAGGGTGAGGAGCTCGGTCACTCGGGAGGAGTTCAGAGAGAGCCGCTGCTCCTCCACATCGAGAGGAGCCAACTTCCCGGGGAGGTGTTCCGGGCGCATCACACCGGTAGGAGACCCCGGGGAAGACACGCTGGAGGGACTATGTATCCCGGCTGGCCTGGGAACGCCTCAGTGTCCCCCAGGAAGAGCTGGAGGAAGTGGAAGGGAGAGGGAAGTCTGGGCATCTCTGCTTAGACTGCTGCCCCCGCGACCCGGATAAGCGGAAGAAGATGATGATGATGTAAATACATTTTTGTTTATTTACTTTTTTATAAATTTCTATTAATAACAGTGAACGCTTTCTATTAATTTTCATTGAATTGTATTTATTTTAATCAATTTTAATCAAATTTGTTATTTGTTTTAGAATTTGTATTAATTTCTATTTAATTGTTTTAATTGTTTAAATAAAAAAATTGTTTATTTAAAATTTTGTTTATTTAAATGTTTGTTACATTAAATGTATTCATTATTATTCATTTAAATCCCTTTGTATTTAGTGATTTGAATCTAATTTATTTATTTTAATCAATTTATTAATTTTAATTAGATTCATAAATTTATTTTTATTCAATTTATTATTTTTAATCAATCTAATATATATATATATATATATATATATATATATATTTTTTTTTTTTACATAAAATCTAGTTTATTTTAATCAGTTTTTACATTAAATGTGTTAATGTATTATGCATTTAAATCAATTTGTATTTATTCTAATGATTGTTTTATTTTAATTAAATGTATTAATTTTAATTATTAATTTATTTTAAACAATTAGTTTAATCAATTGTTTTTATTTGTGTTCATAAAATTGTGTTTACTTTAATATTTTTTTTACATTGAATGTATCCATTTATTATTTAAGTATTTATTTTAATCAATTAATTAAATATAATTAAATGTATTAATTTAGTTAGTTAATTTAATTGTTTTTGGAACTCGATTCACATGAACTGCAGTTTTGAACGAGCGCTTCCCGCTCAAACACTCACATGGATGAACTCGTCCTGTCCGTGCGCCCGGAAGTGCCAGTCTACGGTGGCTGTGGCTTCCACTTCCAGGCGCACCTTGCAGGAAATGCACCCGAGCTTGAATTCTCTTCCCGCGACGGCCTCCGTGTCCGAGTCCACCTCTGCGCATGCGCCGCTGCACACGGACACTGCACAAACACACACACGTCACACTCACACACATCTCACCAGCAGCGTCATATTCTCATGAGGAAAGACCACACTCATACTGTCAACATCTCATCTTATATTTCATAAACACATTTGTTAATATTGTTTATATTACGTACTTCATTGCATTGTTTTCTAATCAACAGTACTATACTGCCATACGTGTTATTTAAAATTGTATTACTCTATTTTAATACATTTCTGTTAAATGTATTAACATTTTTTTTGTTTGTTTATTTACATCTAATTTTATATATGTATTTATTATCATCAAATGTATTTTTATTTTTTATTTGAAATAAAGTAATAAATATGGTTGTAAAAGGATTAAAATAATCAATATTTAATGTAAGTAAAAAACTAAAATATTTTAATTAAAAAATAAGTTTGATTTAAAAAATAAATAAAATAAAAAGATTAAAATAAATGCAAATACAAATTGTTTTAAATAAATAATAAATGGATAAATATGGTTTTAAAATCATTTAAATATTCAATATTAATGTAAGACAAAAACAAAAAAATTTAATTAAAAAATAAGTTTGATTTAAAAATGCATTTATTTTTATATCAAACTTATTTTTAAATTAAATATTTGTGTCACTCCCCAAGGGCCTCGGACCCCTGTTACTCCACAATGGCCCTGGACCTCTGTCACTTGCTTGCGGCCCCCAAGGGCCCCGGACCCCTGTTACTCCCCAAGGGCCCCGGACCCGTGTCACTTGCGGCCCCCAAGGGCCCCGGACCCCTGTCATTCCCAGAGGGACCCGGACCCCTGTCACTTGCTAGCGGCCCCCAAGGGCCCCAGACCCCTGTCACATGCATACAGCCCCCAAGGGCCACAGACCCCTGTCACTCCACGGACCCCTGTCACCTGCTTGCGGCCCCCAAGGGCCCCGGACCCCTGTTACTCCCCAAGGGCCCCGGACCCCTGTCACCTGCTTGCGGCCCCCAAGGGCCCCAGACCCCTGTTACTCCCCAAGGGCCCCGGACCCCTGTCACCTGCTTGCGGCCCCCAAGGGCCCCGGACCCCTGGAGGTCAGACTCACCTGAGATCATGAAGAACACACACAGGAGCAGCAGGCGTCTCACACACATGTCCATGATGCTCACAGAAGACACTGAGCTCGACCGTGATCTCTCTCTCTCTCTCTCTCTCTCTCTCTCTCTCTCGTGGGCTTCTGAGACTCTAGAGTCCACAGTGACGGATCTTCATGTTCTGAGGTTCTGAAGGGCCCCGTCCCGCTGATGTGATGGACTGCTGCAGAACACTAGACCAGCATCAGTTTGGCTCTGAAAGATGTTTAGTGTGTGAAAACACGCCAGAGAAACACAGACACTCATCTGATATCAGTGTTTACACTCATTCCTCTGTTTACATCATTTATATCTGTGCATGTTTTACATGTATCTGAATAAGCGCGCGCTACGCATGCACATTCATTTATGAATATATTTCCATCACTGATCATGAACGCATCATCACTGTAATCATGCACACAGATCTGAAACTTGCCTTCTGACTCGCGTGTAATAATCCTCAAGCATTAGACTGATGTTTATGATCGGGTCTCGCTGATCTGTCGGGTTTAAACGCCATTCTGAGCGGCTCGTTCACGCGTTCGCTGAGTTCTGATGCATTGCGGTAAAAATCCCGGGCCGCGCGCGCGCGCGACGCAACCTGACCCCGCGGTGACGTCACGACGCTCCCCGCAGGTGCAGCCCCTTCAAAACTCACTCAAACACACAATATGATCATTAACTATAATAAATAGGAGGTTTCCCTTCAAACTAAGTCCCATTTAATACCAAATACAATTATTGACAGCACAATATCATTATGAAATAATGATAAACATAAAGTTAAATACCTATTAAAATACCTTTCATGCATCACCGTGTTCTCTACTAATCAGTTATTCAGATAGAACTAGCTAACTAACATTATATTAATATTTTGATTATGGTTTATCAGAGTTGTGAACGTCATTCTTTATTGCATTGCAAATAATTTTTAATATTTGATGTTTTTAATCCTTTTTTACTGCAGGTTTGTGAGTTCAGTCAGAGAGCAGATGGCGCGCGCGGACTGCAGTACTGCTCAGCTCATGAATATTAATAAGGGCACGCACAAAAACGTCATGTGGCGTCACGTAATTAATATTCATTAATCCGACATCCTTTTTAGCAGGATTGGCTTACAGTAGCTGTCACATGGACGATTCTATTCTATTCTATATATTTATTTAACCATTTCATTTCATTCATGCGAGACACTAATAGAATCAAACTATACTTTGTCGTTATCACTGTGAACACACACACACACACACACACACACACACACACACACACACACACACTCACAAAACCAAAGCATTTATGAAGAAAATGAATATATAAGCACTGTGTTTAAAGGGGGCGTTGTCTCGGAGAGGGGGCGTGTCTCTCTCTTCCGCAGCAGACCTCCATCACAGTGAACGCAGGTGAGATTATAAACACATTCAAATGTCATTTTAACCGATCAAGGGATCATAATCAACATATATATTATACACACGGTGGTTAAACTCGCAGATTGTGTGTCGACCGGTTGAATCGCGCCGATCTTTGCCGCATGAGTGTCAGTAATAGATTTGACAGGTGAGGAGAAGAGATTACCGCTCTACCGACCTTTGTACTCTTTCTTTTATTTCCTTTTATATTTGTGACCAGAGTTGGACGTTTGTTTGTATACTTTTTCTCACTCGATCCCCATGTATGTGGACGAGCGTGACGTTTGAGTAATTTTATTAAACACGGGGAAAATACGCCATCTCTCGTCTCTCGTGCATCTTTTCCTCCGACACCTATTGTTTTTTTCTCTCTGGGCCACATCTCAACTTTGCGTTACAGTAGGATGGAGCAGATCCTTGGTCGCGCGAGCGCGCCCCCGGGCCCGGTTCTGCAGGTGTGCTTCCCGAGCGCGCGCGCCGCGGTTCTGGAGAACCTGAACCGGCAGCGCGAGGAGGGTCAGCTGTGTGACCTGTCCATACAGGTGCAGGGTCACGTGTTCCGCGCGCACAGGTGTGTGCTGGCCGCATCCTCCCCGTACTTCCATGACCAGGTGAGTGTGTGTGGAACTGATATGTCATCACACACACATACAAACCCTCTCATTTGCATATTAATGTCTGTTTGATGTTAAACATTGAATGATTTCTCGCGACCTGCCCAGCAAACGCTCTAACAAGGTTCTCTTAAAGCTCTCCCAGTAACGGTAATAGAACGCTCGTTCAAAGTTATGACGTTAGCACAAATGGAACGTTTTTCAGAATTCCATTTTTAAAATGTTGCTACTTGTTTTAGAAGGTCGTCCTGATAAAGTTTGCAAAAAAGGAACGTTCCCGTAACATTAGCATAGCATTTTAAAAACAGTACATTTTGAACGTTCACAGAACATTCGAAAATAACGTTTTTTTTTTTTATAATGGGAACGTTTGCAAACCTTTTATTAGAACATATTTTAGTGATCTGGGTGGAGACAAAGTCGCCCTGATTAAGTCTGTAAAAAATAAAAACAATGGAACGGTCCCGTAATATTAGCATAGCAAATCTTAAAATGATGTTTCAACGTTCTTAAAATTTGTTTGACGCTTTCAAAACGTTAGTACAAATGTTACCTTTTTCAGAATTCCATTTCCATCCATCCATATCTTTCTATCCAGAAGTTTCCAAGCAACACAGCAGTAATGACTTTATGAACTTCTTCACTTATAAGATTGATAATATCAGGGAGAAAATTATAACTATGCAACCGTCTACTACAGTATCGCATCAGGCAGTGCATTGTAGTCTCCCTGAGGAAAAACTCCATTCATTCGTTGCTATAGGAGAGGAAGAATTTACTAAACTCGTTAAATCATCTAAATCTACAACATGTATGTTAGACCCTATACCGACTAAGCTACTGAAAGAAATACTTCCAGAGGTCATAGATCCTCTTCTTAATATCATTAATTCGTCTTTGTCTCTAGGATACGTACCAAAAAACTTTAAGCTGGCTATGATTAAACCGCTTGTTAAAAAAACGCAACTTGATCCTACAGAATTAGTCAATTACAGGCCGATCTCGAATCTACCTTTTCTGTCAAAGATATTAGAAAAGGCAGTATCCTCACAACTGTGTTCCTTTCTTGAAAGAAATGATATCTGAGGATTTCCAGTCCGGATTTAGACCGTACCATAGTACTGAGACTGCACTCGTTAGAGTCACTAATGATCTGCTCTTATCATCCGATCGTGGTTGTGTCTCTCTATTAGTGTTACTCGATCTTAGTGCTGCATTTGACACTATCGACCACAACATTCTTTTAAATAGACTAGAAAACTATGTTGGCATTAGTGGAATTGCATTAGCATGGTTTAAATCATACTTATCTTAATTAAATATTATTATATTATTATAACTAACTATAATATATATTTATATAAACATTAAATTAAAACTGCAGCAGAAACATCATCATCTTCATCATCATCATCATCATCTTCATTATCTAATAGAATCCAAAAGGTTGAAAGAAAGTGATTTTGAGCTGAAATTCAGTTTTTAATGAAACTACTGGAATATTAAAGTGTTAAAGTGAATATTAAATATTAAATCAACAACCACCACAAAACATCCCAGAATTCCTCAAATAACAGCAGTGTTTGTGCTGCTGTTTTCCCTCCAAAACCACATCACTTCCTGGAGGATGATGATGTCAGTGTCACTTCCTGGAGGATGATGATGTCATTCACGTGTGTTTAAGACTCGCAGGATTCAGAGTGATATTTGTGGCCGCAAGTCTAGAGAAAAACTGTAAAAATACATCATAAAATATAACAATAATAAATAAATAAATTAATTAATTAAAGTAGAAAAATAAACATTAATAAAATAAATAAAATTGGATGTAAATAAATAAATATGATAAAATGTATACATTTATTTGATTAAAATAAATACATTGATAAAAACAATAAAATTGGATTAAAATAAATTAATAGTTTTAAATAAAATAGATAAATGAATTAAAATAAAAAAAATGTATGTTAACAAATAAATAACTAAAGAAAAGCATTGGATTAAAATGAATAAATAAAAGACGATTCAATAAATAAGTTGATAAAAATAAATACAACTTGAAATGATGAAACAATAGAAACTAAGTAGTATTTTATACAAACTTCACTCAAAACTACAGTGAAACGGCACAGAATGTTTCAACAAAAGCAGGTTTAATTCGGCAAGTTAATAATCATCATAAACATCTGATATCTTTAGTACAATCTTGTGTAAATCAGACTATTTCATGCTTACAGAAAATATGCAAAACATAGGAAATCATAACAGTAATATAAATAATTCTTCAGTTTTGTCAGTATAATGCTCATTAAGAAATATTATGTTATGCTAAATTATATTTCATGTAGTTTGGTTTTGCATCCTGTCATGTTTGACTTTATGACAAAAAGTATTGTTCATCGTTCCTGTCGATTGATGCATTAATAATGTGAACAAACACAAAATCAAACAGTCAACAAGATTAATTTCAACTCGTTTAATTTACATTCTCTCTCTCTCTCTCTCTCTCTCTCTCACTGAACGTCACATGAGCAGAAACGCAGGCCTGTGATTGGATCGTCTGCACTGAGACGTTCAGTGTTTTAATGCTAATACAATATAATTCTGCTACATTGGAGAACTAGTGTTCCCTTTCAGTTCGGTCACGTTCGACGTAGTCGAACTGTTTGGGATCACGCTCAGGGAGTCTGTCATCTTTGAGTATTGATAAAACGAGCCAATGCACATTGGCATGTGAGATTTGCATCTCGCGCTCCTGCACGCTGAAGCAGCTTTTGTGGATAGTTCATGTTCTCATTGCAGGAACATGACTATCACGGTACTAAGATCGAGACTGGCCTTCATGCGGCTTCCCCACCCGGGAACCAATCCCTGTGGGCCCCTCACTCCTCTACTACACCGCAGCCGGTGGAGCTCCCCGCTGAGCGCGCTGGTCCCTCTGTAATGGACCGACCAGCCGTTTCATTCGGGGCCCCTCCAGAGGACAGAATGCCGATTGCAGCATCGGAGGGTGAGCTGAGCTCTGGAGATGATGACTCGGCTGCGTTACCCCTTTCGGGGAGAGTAACGTTGCCCGAGCCGGATCCAGAGATGTCAGCTATGCTGAAACTGGCCGGTGAGGCGGTCAGGCTCGCGTGGAATCCTCCACCGTGTCCCGAACCGTCTCGGTTGGATGATTGGTTTCTCGGGACGGGCCGTGCTGGTTCTCATACCACCGCCCCAGTGACTTTCTTTCCCGAAGTGCATGAAGAGCTTACCAGGTCGTGGAAAGCACCTTTCTCTGCCAGAAACTGCCTGAGTAGCTCCTCCCCACTCACTACCCTTGACGGAGGAACGGTGAAGGGTTACGAGGCTATCCCTCCAGTGGAGTGGTCTGTCGCGATGCACCTGTGTCCGACGACCGCTACCTCATGCAAGGGGGATGCTCGTCTCCCCTCTAAGGCCTGTGAGTTCTCGTCCGTTCTCACGGTCAGGGCTTACAAAGCCTGTGGGCAAGCTGCTTCCTCCCTGCATGCCATGGCGTTGCTACAGGTCCCCCAGGCCAAGGCACTCATGGACATGCACAAGGGTAGCCCAGACCGTGTACTCATAGGTGAGCTCCGCAACCGACCTTGCCCTCCGGGTCACGGCCGTGGCGGCTTGCGCGATCGGTCTGGCGATGTCCACCTTAGTGGTCCAGGAGCGGCTGATCTGGGACCACTTCGGGGCCACACAGATCGATCTCTTTGCCTCTCCGGACTCGTCCCATTGCCAGTTGTTTTACTCCCTGACCGAGGGGACCCTCGACACGGATGCGCTGGCACACAGCGAGGGAGCGAGGGCTGTCTCCCTCCACCCTCAAAGTGTATGTTGCCTCTATTGCCGCACACACGATGCCACAATAATGCTGGGGGGATCAGAAGGCTTTAGTCTAGGCACTGGAGGGTGGCAGCACTAGTGGCGTTTTAATGGGGATCCCAATTAGTCGGTACATCGAACGTGAACTGAAAGGGAATGCCTCGGTTACGTATGTAACCCTCGTTCCCTGAAGGAAGGAACGGAGACGTAGTCCCGTCGCCACTATTGCTGGACCACCGCTGACTCCGGGGTCCACGTGGCTCCTTTGTGAAAAACAAGTGGTGCGTGCATCGTGTTTATACCCGCGCTTCGGGGCGGAGCGTGGATGCAAATCCACCACCTCTGGCTCAACCTGGCTGATATGGGGGATGCGGACAAGGTTCGGTTCCTGGACTCCCCTATTTCCCTCTTCTCCCGCTAGGCCGCCGCAGCCTCCAACCAGGCCTCAGAGTGGAGCCGGCCGCAGGCAGGCCGCCCAGCCCATCTCGGGCGCTGCCAAACCAGATGGCAACCGTCAGACCAAGCGTCCATGAGACAGTCCACCCAGGGATGGTGGGAGCGAGCTCTTCAGATGGTTACCGTTCCGCCGTTGGCACCCCGGAGTCCAGCGGTACCCGAATTGTCCCCGAAGCGCAAACTCCTCTGTTCCTGGTTCCCAAGAGGGCCAGATTGGCGGTATGTGACCCTGTAAAGCCTTGCACCCCTCAGCCCCCTCTTGTATCGCCAGCCGGCAGCTGGGTGTGGTTCGAGGACCCGGTCAAACGCCTTCTTACGCACCCCCCTGCCGACCCGTGGAGACAGGTAAGTGTTGCGCTGGCACATTCAGACCCCACTTCGGGCCGTCCCGGGGCCTTCAGAGCTGGGTCCCTGTCCTCCACCTCACTCCCCCACCTTGGGTAAGTCTGTGGTGCCTCTGGTTCCCCTGGCCTGGTTCGTGGAAGCCTGGAGAGTGCGTCCCAACCGGTCCAGCTCAGACTTGGCTATACGATTCAGTTCGGCTGGCGTCCGCCCAAGTTCAGCAGTGTTTGTTACACTTCGGTGTTTGTATTCTCAACTATCTCTACGACTGGCTGATACTGGCTAAGTCTCGGCAGCAGTTGTGCAAACACAGGGACTTGTTGCTCCAACATATCAGCCAGTTGGGTCTTCGGGTCAACTGGGACCCTTTTCTCAGTATGGAGCTGGACTCGCCTCACACGTGTCCGGTCAGTGCTGAACTGCCTGAGGTCAAGAGCAGAAAAGTGGTCCCACTAAAACCTTTTCAGGTGCTCCTGGGGCATATCACGGCAGAGTCCCGAGGTGTGCGTGGCAGAGCGGCCAGCTCCGTGTGACAATCACCCCAGCCTGCCGCCAAACCCTCAGCCCATGATCTGAGTCTGAGCTGGACCGGGGGATCAGAAGGCTTTAGTCTCGGCACTGGAGGGTGGCAGCACTACTGGCGTTTTAATGGGGATCCCAATCAGTCGGTACGTCGAACGTGAACTGAAAGGGAACGCCTCGGTTACGTATGTACGTGCATCTGCTTCCGTGTTTATACCCGCGCTTCGGGATAAGATGAAGATGACAATGATAAGATGAAGATGACAGGATCCCGAAGCGTGATCCCAATCAGTCAACACGTCGACTACGTCTCTGTTTCTTCCTTCAGGGAACGAGGGTTACATACGTAACCGAGACGTTTATTGTCATATTGCACCACATTATACAGATATGATTGATAAACTCTATCAGGATCATGAATTATTATGACGTATATAAAGGAAGTTTCTTCAGATTCTCTTTTTTACTCATGCAGTTTCAGCAGTGCATCGAGTTCGGCTTCCAGATCATCTTACAGTCACTATAATATATCTATATGTGTGTGTGTGTGTGTGTGTGTGAGTGTGTGTGTGAGTGTGAGTGAGTGAGTGTGTGTGTGTGTGTGTTTGTGTGTGTGTGTGTTTGGCCTCGATCAGCAGAGATTCCTTGCTCTTTACTGACCTCTAGTGCAAACTCATAGTACCGCGTTTGTCTATGAGCGAGGAGGAATAATGAGTTCTCGGGATGAGCGTTCGGTTCATGCATAGCGTGAGGAATCATGCGGAACGGAGGATCGATCGCCAGGAACAACAGCAGATAAAACAGGAGTGAGTGACAGCAGTTCAGGAGAGGCTCCTGGGAAAAACCTGCAGAAACCAGAACAACGTGTGAATCAGCAGCGTTTCTGTTCTAGAGCGAGTGCTAACATTCTCTCGAAACTACGAACAAACGCTCTTACAGTAACAAAATAGAACATTCGTTCAGTTATCTGATCTTTAATAATGTTCTCTAAACACTAGCACAAAAACATTATTATACATCGATCACGGAGCGTTTTCTCTGAAATGTTTTAGTTGGATGTTACTTGTTTTAGACATTCAGAGAACATTCAAAAGTAACGTTCCCAAAATGATTAAAGAATGATACAATGTAATGTAGAGCTTAGATTCTCTGCCCGAGCCCGCGGGCCGGGTCGGGCCGATATTTCCCGCAACTGTCCTCGGGCCGGGTCGGGTCGGGCCCTTGATAAAGCACGTCACATGTCATGCGCAGCGTCTCGTCCACTCGCACTCGCAGTCTCGCACGCGTGACGCATCACACCTGCTGTGCGCGCTGTAGCCTTCTGTAGCTTAAGTGCTTGAAGAAGCAAAGAAAAAAATTAAAACAGGAGAATTAACTTTGAGCAAGTTTGGAGGAAAATCGGAGGTATGGAAACATTTTAAATAGTCGTGGGGAGTGACAACATATGTGTTGGCTTTGTCTCGTGCATTAAATGCAGCACGCTGCCATGACAGCAAAAAAAAACAAAAACAAAAAAAAAAACGGGGACTTCGACGATGAACAGACACATGAAGTGTGTCTTGCCATGACAGAAATTATGATAGTAGTCAGCCTCAGCCCTCGATGTCCTCTTTTGTTACTTTTCCGATCCATTCAATTATTTCTGAATAAACAAACAACGCAGTTTACATGCTTCTTCCTTGTCGCATTATTCATTAAGATAATAATTAATAAATGCATGCACAATTGTGAATATGATAAATGTTACAGATATGTTTTACTATGCACAAAAAATGCCTTTTAACATGTGCAAAATTCAGAATTAAATGAATGTGCTGCAATTTGTTCAAAAAGAGAGTCTGTACGTGTTTTAGCCATTGAATAAGCACATTTAGTCTCAAGTTTGTTAAGTTTTGTTTTGAAGAAAGCTTTTCTTTGAAGTGAATTTCGTTTAGTATAAATTGTATTTTAATTTTAATACATTTTTCATCAACCAATTGCCTGGATTTATAGGCCTAAAAAGCAATTTACCAGACATCACGACATGGAGTCGCGGGCGCGCCGCGGTCACTTACACCATTTGAAACTCGCGCTGTCACCGAATTTTCAAATGCACATCTTGCTTGTTGCTCACACACACATATTATGTTGAAATAACAATATGTTGAAGTAACATTATTAATAATAATTAATCTTTAAGAATATTTGATTGAATGCTGAATGTTGTGCTTGTCCAATTTAATAAAATTAAAACTTTAGTTGTGATAATAAAATAATAAAATATTTAATATTGAGTGGCCAATTTTTGCTCATTTATTAATAGTATTTATATTATATAACTGCGCAGCTCCCCCCTGTAGCCTAAATGAGCACAGCAGCACCTGCGTTAAAAAAATTCTGGCGCCGCCCCTGGTTATAACGGCCGACATATTAAAAATGGTCGGGTTTAAATCGGGCTCGGGCTCATAATTACAGTGAACGTGTCGGGCCGGGCCGGGCTCGGACACAACGGGCTCGGGCTCGGGTAGGGTCGGGCTTGATTTGTTGGGCCCGATCTAAGCTCTAATGTAATGTCCCCTTAACGTTAACATAACCAAGAGGAAAAAAAAAACATTTTACAATATTTTATAAACTAGACATTTTTGAACTTTCATACAACAGTTTTCATAAGTTAATGGGAACATTAGCAAAGCTTCCTCAGAACATGCTAATCCATGCTAGCAATGTGTTAAAATGTGCCAGCAGCATGTTAATTAATGCTAACATGTTAATTCATACTAGCAGCATGCTAATTTATGCTAGCAGTGTGTTAAAACATGCTACCATCGTGCTAAATCATGCTAACAAAATGTTATATAATGTTAACAACATGCTAAATCATTCTAGAAATGTGTTCTTCGTGTTAACATGTTAATTTGTGCTAACAATGTTGAATCATGCTAGCAATGTGTAAATGCAATGTGCTGAAACATTAGCAACATGTTAATACATGCATGTTAATATGTTATAACATGATAACAGAATGCCAAATCATGTTAGCAACATGCTAATTCATGTTAGCAAAATGCTAACAACAAGCTAGGAAGCTTTCTGACAAGGCTTTGTCAAGCCAGCATAAGTTGTGTTTGTGTGTGGCGTGAACAGGCCCGTCGCTGCTAGTTATCTCACCTGTGTTATTCTGCGACCTGCACACCGGCGCAGTTGTCTTTGCCCTCAGTTGCGATGGCTAAATACTCCGCGCTGCAACACAGAACACAAACGCAACATGATGAGTTCAGGTTTAAGTCTTTGCTTCTGCTTCTGTGCCATTGACTTTAGAGCAGGTTTCAGTTGGTCAATGGCTCAGTGTATTTCAGTTTCCTCAAAATAGCAACGGCCCAACAATGCGGCGGAACACACACTCGTTCTCAGCAAATACATTCGCTAATTAAACAACGTGGCGCAGGACGTGAAAATGAAAACTGCGTCAGGCTGAAACTAGCAAAACACACTTGTGTCGCGCCTGACGCTGCTTTGCACTGGCTGTATGATAGGGGCCCTAGACTGCAGATACTCACGCGCTGGCTCTCAGAGCTTCTTCTCCCGCCGCCGCGATCTTCCTGTAACAGTAGATCATCTCCACCAATAGCCAGAGCTGCAGCCCAATGATCGTCACGTACATCATCACCTCCGACACGATGGAAGCCGTCCCGCGCGTGGCTGACACACACACACACACACACATATATTTTGTTAATATATTTTCTGAAGAAAGACAAACATAAATAGGGATGAAATTCAAATATGAAATGCCATGCATGTATATTTACGTAGTAATCTGTTTTGTAGAGGGGCGTCAATTCTCAATTTTCATCTGTGATTCGGAGCCAAGTTACAGGAGGGGGAAAATGGCTTCAGAAAGACGGCAGCTTGATGATTTTAGTTTTACACAGAGATCAGTGGCTCTATTAGTAAAATATGTTGACTATCAACAGGGCTCGACATTAAGCCTTTTTATGTGCTTGTCCTTCGGACAAGTAAATCTGTCAAGTTGCTTGCTTGTCAAAAAAGTTGCTTGTCTGGATTATTTTATGAGTGTGTGTGTGTGTCTAACAATATTCTCATCAGTGTTCAATCAGCTTTGATGTATTTAAATCTGCATATTGTAATATCTGCACCTTTAAAGACCGAGCCTCAACAGCGCAACCTTGTTACCGTTAGTAGGCTAATATATTTATTATACACTATTGTTTGCAACTTACAATAAATGTAATATAATCAGAATCATTCTCTCGTTTTAGTGATTCACTAGTTATTGACGTTTTAATCAGGCTACTTGTCCAGTCGGGACAAGCGTTAATGTCGAGCCCTGATCAATCTCTGTTGCATTATATGCCAACGGTGACGTGACGGCTCAAAGATGAGAAAAAAGCACTTTTCCAAAGTTTGTGTGTCTGTAACTCAAGAAGAATTACAGATATCTCAATGTCCTTTTATATCTTGGTTCTTAACAAACTGTTCTTTTGGTATCTTAATTTTGAAGGCTCTATATGGTTCAGTTCTACAGATATGAGGATCTCAATGCGGCTCCAGGAGTAAATTGTTAAATTTGTGAAAACCAAATGTTGGACACTTTGCATAAAGTAGATACTTGTACTTGATTACTGATACTGGCTGCATTTAAAGGGGAATGTCTGAAGAACAAATAATGTTGAAACTAGAAATATATCTGGTTTCCCTCTATTAAACCAATTGCATAGAACAAACCAGTCTGAGAGACAAAAATAGTCTTTTTCCAAAGTTTGTGTGCTTATAACTCAAGAAGTATTAAAGATATCTCAATGTCCTTTTAGATGTTGATTCTTAAACTTTTCTTTTTGCATCAAATTTTTTAAGGCTTTATATACCTATAACGTGGTGATCCACTGGAGGCAAGTTTGTAGAACCCAAGTGCAGTTTATTCAAAGATCCAAAATATAAAACAAAATACAAAACAAAGACTTGACATGGGATGGCATGGCAAAACATGAAACAAGAGACCATCCCCCAAAACCAAGGAGGTTTTGGGGGATGGATGGTGGGCCAAGCCCGTGCAGGGGGACAGGACATGGGACGTGGCATGGCATGGGCAGACCTGGCAGGCTATGAAGCCTCCATCAACAGTTCAGGGGGCCAGGGCGGATCTGACAGTTCAGGGGCCAGGGCGAATCCGACAGTTCAGGGGGCTATAGAGGCGCTGCCTCCATGGCCCTATCAAGGGACCCACAGGAACGGCAGCGGCCACCTTGGGATGAGAGTCTGGCGTGGCGGTGGCCATCTTGACCGAGGGATCACAGGTTGTAGCTGATGTGTGTGCTGCCCACACACACAAAATAGCTGTGGCCACTATGATCAGCGCTGCATCTTCCAGAGCTGACTCAGGCGTGGTGGCCATCTTGTCCAAAGACTCAGACTCGGCAGACATGACGTGAAGAGACTCAGACTTGACATGCATGTCATGAAGAGACTCAGACTTGACAGTCATGACGTGAAGAGACTCAGACTTGACAGTCATGACGTGAAGAGACTCAGACTTGGCATGCATGTCGTGAAGAGACTCAGACTTGGCATGCATGTCGTGAAGAGACTCAGACTTGGCATGCATGTCGTGAAGTGACTCAGACTTGACAGGCATGTCGTGAAGAGACTCAGACTTGACAGGCCTGACGTGAAGTGACTCAGACTTGACATGCATGTCATGAAGAGACTCAGACTTGACAGGCTTGACGTGAAGAGACTCAGACTTGACAGGCATGACGTGAAGAGACTCAGACTTGGCATGCATGTCGTGAAGAGACTCAGACTTGGCATGCATGACGTGAAGAGACTCAGACTTGACAGGCATGACGTGAAGAGACTCAGACTTGACAGACTTGACAGGCATGACGTGAAGAGACTCAGACTTGACAGGCATGACGTGAAGAGACTCAGACTTGACAGGCATGACGTGAAGAGACTCAGACTTGACAGGACTGACGTGAAGAGACTCAGACTTGACAGACTTGACAGGCATGACGTGAAGAGACTCAGACTTGACAGGCCTGACGTGAAGACTCAGACTTGACAGGCATGACGTGAAGAGACTCAGATTTGACAGACTTGACAGGCTTGACGTGAAGAGACTCAGACTTGACAGGCATGACGTGAAGACTCAGACTTGACAGGCATGTCGTGAAGAGACTCAGACTTGGCATGCATTTCGTGAAGAGACTCAGACTTGACAGGCATGACGTGAAGAGACTCAGACTTGGCATGCATGTCGTGAAGAGACTCAGACTTGACAGGCATGACGTGAAGAGACTCAGACTTGACAGGCATGTCGTGAAGAGACTCAGACTTGACAGGCATGTCGTGAAGAGACTCAGACTGGACAGACTTGACAGGCCTGACGTGAAGAGACTCAGACTTGGCATGCATGTCATGAAGAGACTCAGACTTGACAGGCATGACGTGAAGAGACTCAGACTTGACAGGCATGACGTGAAGAGACTAAGACTTGACAGGCTTGACGTGAAGAGACTCAGACTTGACAGGCATGTCGTGAAGAGACTCAGATTTGACAGGCATGTCGTGAAGAGACTCAGACTTGACAGGCATGTCGTGAAGAGACTCAGACTTGACAGGCCTGACGTGAAGAGACTCAGACTTGGCATGCATGTTGTGAAGAGACTCTGACTTGGCATGCATGTCGTGAAGAGACTCAGACTTGACAGGCATGTCGTGAAGAGACTCAGATTTGACAGACTTGACAGGCTTGACGTGAAGAGACTCAGACTTGGCATGCATGTCGTGAAGAGACTCAGACTTGACAGGCATGTTGTGAAGAGACTCAGATTTGACAGACTTGACAGGCTTGACGTGAAGAGACTCAGACTTGACAGGCATGACGTGAAGAGACTCAGACTTGACAGGCATGACGTGAAGAGACTCAGACTTGGCACGTATGTCGTGAAGAGACTCAGACTTGACAGGCCTGACGTGAAGAGACTCAGACTTGACATGCATGTTGTGAAGAGACTCAAGACTTGACAGGCCTGACGTGAAGAGACTCAGACTTGGCATGCATGTCGTGAAGAGACTCAGACTTGGCATGCATGTCGTGAAGAGACTCAGACTTGGCATGCATGTCGTGAAGAGACTCAGACTTGGCAGACTTGACATGAAGAGACTCAGACTTGGCATGCATGTCGTGAAGAGACTCAGACTTGGCATGCATGTCGTGAAGAGACTCAGACTTGACAGGCATGTCGTGAAGAGACTCAGACTTGACAGGCATGTCGTGAAGAGACTCAGACTTGACAGGCATGACGTGAAGAGACTCAGACTTGACAGGCATGATGTGAAGAGACTCAGACTTGGCACGCATGTCGTGAAGAGACTCAGACTTGACAGGCATGTCGTGAAGAGACTCAGATTTGACAGACTTGACAGGCTTGACGTGAAGAGACTGAGACTTGACAGGCATGACGTGAAGAGACTCAGACTTGACAGGCATGACCTGAAGAGACTCAGACTTGGCATGCATGTCGTGAAGAGACTCAGACTTGACAGGCATGACGTGAAGAGACTCAGACTTGGCATGCATGTCGTGAAGAGACTCAGACTTGGCATGCATGTCGTGAAGAGACTCAAGACTTGACAGGCATGTCGTGAAGAGACTCAGACTTGACAGGCATGACGTGAAGAGACTCAGACTTGGCAGACTTGACGTGAAGAGACTCAGACTTGACAGGTTTGACGTGAAGAGACTCAGACTTGGCAGACTTGACGTGAAGAGACTCAGACTTGGCAGACTTGACGTGAAGAGACTCAGACTTGGCATGCATGTCGTGAAGAGACTCAAGACTTGACAGGCATGTCGTGAAGAGACTCAGACTTGACAGGCATGTCATGAAGAGACTCAGACTTGGCAGACTTGACGTGAAGAGACTCAGACTTGGCAGACTTGGCAGACTTGACGTGAAGAGACTCAGACTTGGCATGCATGTCGTGAAGAGACTCAGACTTGACAGGCATGTCGTGAAGAGACTCAGACTGGACAGGCATGTCGTGAAGAGACTCAGACTTGGCAGACTTGACGTGAAGAGACTCAGACTTGGCGGGTGTGAAGATTCTCAGGCTCGGCGGGTACTGTGGAATTGCGGGGCTCCTCATCCGCAAAATCCACAGTAAACGATGAGCCACTTAACAACAAGGCATAGTCTATGTATTCTGCCAAGGACCAGTGGACCTTTCCCTCAGGAAGCTGGGAGCGAATGGGCTCATTCAGATTCACCCGAAAAATGTCTTTCAAAGCAACGTCATTAAAATCCATCTGATGACTGAGTCCACAAAAACATGTGTTTCCAGGTGATGATCCCCCTGCCGTAGATTTAGGAGGGCAACTGCTGGGTTCATTGTAAGGGTCTTATATGCTGTAACGTGGTGATCCACTGGAGGCAAGTTTGTAGAACCCAAGTGCAGTTTATTCAAAGATCCAAAATATAAAACAAAATACAAAACAAAGACTTGGCATGGCATGGCAAAACATGAACCACGAGACTCACCTACAGCAGTTGCACAAACAAACAAAATACAATACAAAGACACATGGCAAACATGAGGTGTTAAATACACTAATGACAAGACAAGGGACACCTGTGAACAATGATCAGACAATAAACCAATGACAAGACACATGGCAAACAGGTAATCACATGACAAGACACAGAAACATGACAAAGACAACACCAAACCGTGACAATAGCTCACTTTCAGAGATATGAGGATCTGAATGTGGCTCCATGAGCAGATTACTGAATTTGACCCATTTCCATTGGTTGTGCTCATGAAGATACTTCTATTTAGTTGTGGCTTTTTTTCTTCATTTATGTATTTCTTTCACCAGAAAAAACATGGAATGGCCCTAAAACAGTGGCAGCCGCTGTAAGTCATGCATTCCAGTGATTTCACCATGGTAAACCCCATACCTTTGGCCACGACGGTGAGGTGGACCAGTTTGCTGACGATGGTGGAGTACTCGTAGTGCTCGTAGCTCAGGATCCGGTTGAAGGTGCATTGGTAATCGCCCGAGTCGTTGAAAGTCACGTTCAGGATGTCGACGGACGCGTCCTGAAGGTCGAAGGTTTTCTTGCTGCCGTGCCACTCCATCCGGTCCTGAAAACGCTCGTCGATTATGTTCGACTCCTCTCCGTCGTAGCTGTAAATCTGTCCACCACACAAACTTCAAAATCACCATCTATATTACAAGTCCTCCGAAAAACACACCCACTTTTGCGTTGACATTGTATATTTTTATGTATAACGTCCAAATAAATATAGTAAAAATTAATATTGTAAATTTGTGTATAATATCATTACCGGTATGCTTCATCATTGCATTCTTGTCTACGGTACTGTTAGATGTGTTATTTATTTAAATACATTTTTATCAAGTCAAGATTTATTTTAGTCAAATGTATGCATTTTTTGTATTTATTTAAATATATTTCTTTTAATCATGTTTTATTTATGTTAATACGTTTTTGTTAATTTACTTTTTATTAATTTCTATTAATAACAGTGAATGCTTTCTATTAATTTTCATCTAATTGTATTTATTTTAATACATATTAATCAAATGTATTATTTGTTTTTGAATTTGTATTAATTTCTTTTAATCGTGTTTTAATTGTTTAAATAAATAAAAATTTGTTTATTTAAAATTCTGTTTATTTTAATCTTTGTTACATTAAATGTATTAATTATTATTCATTTAAATCCCTTTGTATTTAGTGATTTGAATCAATTTATTTATTTTAATTAGATTTATACAGTTAAATTAATTTATTTTATCAATTTATTATTTTTAAAACTTTTTTTAACATAAAATCTAGTTTATTTTAATCAGTTTTTACATTAAATGTATTCATGTATTATTTATTTAAATCAATTTGTATTTATTCTAATAATTCTTTTAATAAAATAATTTTAATTAAATGTATTCATTTTAATTAATTTATTTATTTTAAACAGTTCATTATTTTAAATCAATTGTTAACATTTATTATGGTATTGTTTTACTACTTATTTCCTTGTATTTTACATTTAGATTCTGTTTATGGGCTGAACTGCTGCCAAGAAATTTCATTGTTCAGTTTTGGACAATGACAATAAATCTTCTGATTCTGATTTATTTGTGTTCATAAAATTGTGTTTACTTTAATTTATTTACATTGAGTGTATTCATTCATTATTTAAGTATTTATTTTAATCAATTTATTCATTATAATTTAATCTATTAATATAAATCAATTATTCACTTTAAACCATTTATTATTTTATTGACATTTTTATTTGTGTACATAAAATTGTTTATTTTAATATATATTGTTACATTGAATGTATTCATTTATTTATTTGAATAAATGTATTCATTATAATTTAATCTTCATTTAAATCAATTATTCATTTATTTTAAACCATTTATTATTTTATAAAAAAAATGAGTTGTGTACAAACAATTTTGTTTATTTTATTATAGTTAATGTATCCACTTATTATTTAAGTATTTATTTTAATCAATTTATTCATTATAATTAAATCTATTATTTTAAGCCAATTATTAATTTATTTGAAACCATTTCTTATTTTAATAAAATTTATTTATTTAGTTTAATTGTTTAATCAAACGCTCACGTGGATGAACTCGTCCTGTCCGTGCGCCCGGAAGTGCCAGTCTACGGTGGCCGTGGCTTCCACTTCCCCGCGCATCTTGCAGGAAATGCACCCGAGCTTGAAGGCTCTTCCTGCGACGGCCTCCGTGTCCGAGTCCACCTCTGCGCATGCGCCGCTGCACACGGACACTGCACAAACACACACGCGTGACATCTCACCAGTATGGAAGGCGATCGGGGACAAAAGTCTTTAAACGAAATGCATGAATTTTGACCACGCCAACACGCACCATTTGTCCGCGTTAACGCGACAACACTTACTGCAGCCAATTAAATTGTTGTATTTGAGACTACATTTGCATATGTGACGCGATGGTACGTTGGTATATATGTATGCAAACATCAGACGTCATGTTTATTCATGAAGGATGTCATAATGTACACTGGTATGCTCGTATGCAAACATCAGACGTCATGTTTATTCATGAGGGATAATGCATTGGTTCGTTGTGAGTGATGTCTTGATTTGTCATGCCGTTTAAGTTGTTCGTTTAACGTACTAGAAAAGTCAACAGCTTAAACCATGGCTCTTAGACTGGCTCTTTAATATTAGCAAACTGCCAAAAAAACTTTTCAGACTGTGTGCAGCTGAACCAAGAGAAGCTTAAGACTGCATGGAGCTGATGAGCATGAATGGCAGAAGAAAAAGACTGCAATTAAAAACTAAACAAGAAATGCAAGTATTTATTTTAATGCAAGTAATAAAAAAACTGCACACATCAGCTGTGGAATAAAAGAAAAGAAATGCACGATTACCTAGATTAAGGCATACTCCTGTCTAATTGTAAACCCTGTCCGGGAACCTGCCCTATGAGAAACACAAGGTTATTCGGGGCTTTACTAAAAGCATCCGGGGCTTAAGCCCCCTTCGCCCAGCCCTAGCGCCGCCCCTGGCCAGAGCTTCAGATCCAGAGGCTATTGGCTTTACCGATACAACAGACGCTTTACTCTTTACTCGTGTTCTGAGGACACAGTTTAACCTGCTGTCATATTAGACTTTTACTTTAATTTGTTTACACAACAGCTCTGACAAAAAAAAAAAAATATATATATATATAATAAAAGGTTTTGGGTTGAACACTAAATTACAAAAACATTATTATGTGAAAGTGAATAAAGTTATGTGTGTGTGTGTGTGTCTGTGTTTGGTTATAAATATATGCTGTGTAAGTTATATACTTTTGAAAATGATAGGCCAATATCCTAAAACAAACATTTAATAACCCATATTTAAATTATAATTAAAAATATGGATCATAGCATTTACTTAATTTACAGTGTAACATTTATTAATTTACTCTAGCACTTAAGATATCAGTAAAACAAGGCCAATATAAACTAAAGGATTAAAATGTGGGTAAATCTAAAGGTAAGTCTGCTTATATTACAAGTTCGAACACGGCCAGAATGTGCGAGTTGAGAAACACGTTCAAATTGGTCGATTTAACATGGTAAAACTGTGCGTCTTTACACGTACTACAGTAACGCGACGACAACTGACGCCTTAACGCGACCAAACGTGCGTGTCTAAACATTCAAAAGAAACGCGTTAACGCAGACAGTGCGTGTTGAGGCGGTCAGTGAGAGAATTGGCCCCGTTCGCCTTCCATACTCCACACTCATACTGTCAACATCTCATATATTCCATAAACACATTTGTTACTTGGAAATATTCCATTTATATTATGTTTCATCGTTGCATTATTGTCATTGCATATACTGTCATATTATGTGTTATTTAAAATTGTATTAGTCTGTTTTAATACATTTCTATTACATGTATTATTAATATTATTTTTTGTTTGTTTATTTACATCTGATTTTATATATGTATTTATTTTCATCAAATGTATTATTTAAAAAAAATATTACAATTATTTTTAAATAAGATAAAAAGATTAAAATAAATGCGAATACAAATTGTTTTAAATAAATAATAAAGTAATAAATATGGTTTTAAAGTGATTAAAATAATCAATATTTAATGTAAGACAAAAACAAAAATATTTTATTAAAAAATAAGTCCCCTCTCACTCCCTGAGGGCCCCGGACCCCTGTCACTCCCCAAGGGCCCCGGACCCCAGTCACTCCCTGAGGGCCCTGGACCCCTTGTCACTCCCCGAGGGCCCAGACCCCTGTCACATGCTTGCGGTCCCCAAGGGCCCCGGACCCCCTGTCACATGCTTGCGGCCCCCAAGGGCCCCGGACCCCTGTCATCTGCTTGCGGCCCCCAAAGGCCCCGGACCCCTGTCACCTGCTTGCGGCCCCGGACCCCTGTCACCTGTTTGCGGCCCCCAAGGGCCCCGGACCCCTGTCACTCCCCAAGGGCCCCGGACCCCTGTCACCTGCTTGCGGCCCCCAAGGGCCCCGGACCCCTGTCACTCCCTGAGGACCCCGGACCCCTGTCACCTGCTTGTGGCCCCCAAGGGCACCGGACCCCTGTCACTCCCTGAGGGCCCCGGACCCCTTTCACCTGCTTGTGGCCCCCAAGGGCCCCGGACCCCTGTCACTCCCCAAGGGCCCCGGACCCCTGTCACCTGCTTGCGGCCCCCAAGGGCCCCGGACCCCTGGAGGTCAGACTCACCTGAGATCATGAAGAACACACACAGGAGCAGCAGGCGTCTCACACACATGTCCATGATGCTCACAGAAGACACTGAGCTCGACCGTGATCTCTCTCTCTCTCTCTCTCTCTCTCTCTCTCTCTCGTGGGCTTCTGAGACTCTAGAGTCCACAGTGACGGATCTTCATGTTCTGAGGTTCTGAAGGGCCCCGTCCCGCTGATGTGATGGACTCCTGCAGAACACTAGACCAGCATCAGTTTGGCTCTGAAAGATGTTTAGTGTGTGAAAACACGCCAGAGAAACACAGACACTCATCTGATATCAGTGTTTACACTCATTCCTCTGTTTACATCATTTATATCTGTGCATGTTTTACATGTATCTGAATAAGCGCGCGCTACGCATGCACATTCATTTATGAATATATTTCCATCACTGATCATGAACGCATCATCACTGTAATCATGCACACAGATCTGAAACTTGCCTTCTGACTCGCGTGTAATAATCCTCAAGCATTAGACTGATGTTTATGATCGGGTCTCGCTGATCTGTCGGGTTTAAACGCCATTCTGAGCGGCTCGTTCACGCGTTCGCTGAGTTCTGATGCATTGCGGTAAAAATCCGGGCCGCGCGCGCGCGCGACGCAACCTGACCCCGCGGTGACGTCACGACGCTCCCCGCAGGTGCAGCCCCTTCAAAACTCACTCAAACACACAATATGATCATTAACTATAATAGGAGATAAATAGGAGGTTTCCCTTCAAACTAAGTCCAATTTAATACCAAATACAATTATTGACAGTGCAATATCATTTTGAAATAATGATAAACAAAGTTAAATACCTATTAAAATACCTTTCATGCATCACCGTGTTCTCTACTAATCAGTTATTCAGATAGATCTAGCTAACTAACATTATATTAATATTTTGATTATGGTTTATCAGAGTTGTGAACGTCATTCTTCATTGCATTGCAAATAATTTTTAATATTTGATGTTTTTAATCATTTTTACTGCAGGTTTGTGAGTTCAGTCAGACAGCAGGTGGCGCGCGCGGACTGCAGTACTGCTCAGCTCATGAATATTAATAAGGGCACGCACAAAAACGTCATGTGGCGTCACGTAATTAATATTCATGATTCCGACATCCTTTGTAGCAGGATTGGCTTACAGTAGCTGTCACATGGACGATTCTATTCTATTCTATATATTTATTTAACCATTTCATTTCATTCATGTGAGACACTAACAGAATCAAACAATACTTTGTCGTTATCACTGTGAACACACACACACACACTCACAAAAAAAAAGCATTTATGAAGAATATGAATATAAGCACTGTGTTTTTAAAAGGGGCGGGGTCTCGGAGAGGGGGCGTGTCTCTCTCTTCCGCAGCAGACCTCCATCACAGTGAACGCAGGTGAGATTATAAACACATTCAAATTTCATTTTAACCGATCAAGGGATCATAATCAACATATATATTATACACACGGTGGTTAAACTCGCAGATTGTGTGTCGACCGGTTGAATCGCGCCGATCTTTGCCGCATGTTGATGTAAACTCATGATCATAAGCCCTCATATGATTATGTTATGATCTGCTAGCGGGCCTAACACCGAATACAACCGGAATAAACGGGGTTTGATGTGCATACATCTGGAGTTGAGCTGCTGATCCCGGATCAGGTCTCGGTTTCTCCCTGGTAGGATGGAGCAGATCCTTGGTCGCGCGAGCGCGCCCCCGGGCCCGGTTTTGCAGGTGTGCTTCCCGAGCGCGCGCGCCGCGGTTCTGGAGAACCTGAACCGGCAGCGCGAGGAGGGTCAGCTGTGTGACCTGTCCATACAGGTGCAGGGTCACGTGTTCCGCGCGCACAGGTGTGTGCTGGCCGCATCCTCCCCGTACTTCCATGACCAGGTGAGTGTGTGTGGAACTGATGTCATCACACACACATACAAACCCTCTCATTTGCATATTAATGTCTGTTTGATGTTAAACATTGATTGATTTCTCGCGACCTGCCCAGCAAACGCTCTAACAAGGTTCTCTTAAAGCTCTCCCAGTAACGGTAATAGAACGCTCGTTCAAAGTTATGACGTAAGCACAAATGGAACGTTTTTCAGAATTCCATTTTTAAAATGTTGCTACTAGTTTTAGAACGTCGTCCTGATAAAGTTTGCAAAAAAGGAACGTTCCCGTAACATTAGCATAGCATTTTAAAAACAGTACATTTTGAACGTTCACAGAACATTCGAAAATAACGTGTTTTTTTTTTATAATGGGAACGTTTGCAAACCTTTTATTAGAACATATTTTAGTGATCTGGGTGGAGACAAAGTCGTCCTGATTAAGTCTGTAAAAAAAAAAGTAATGTTCTGTAATAGCATAGCAAATCTTAAAATGACGTTTTAACGTTCTTAAAATGTAAGTTTGACGCTTTCAAAACGTTAGTACAAATGTTACGTTTTTCAGAATTCTATTTTTAAAAATGTTGCTACTTGTTTTAGAACGTTCAGACTCTGAGAACATTCAAAAGTCCTCCTGATAAAGTTAGCAATTTTTTTTTTTTTAATTGAACGTTTCCGTAACAATAGCATAGCACATTTTGGTAACACTTTATTTTAGTGTCCTTGTTACATATGTTACATGTACTTACCATAGTAATAACAGTAAATTATGCATAATTACATGAACTAACCCTCTACAAACTATAGTAAGTACATGCTGCTTAATATTACTCAGTACTTAAATATATAATTACACTGTAACAATGTACTACTACTAGTACTGTAATATTATTCATATGCTGAAAATACTTCTTTCTGACACTGAGGTGGTTTATGATTGGATGTGTTCCCAATCGCACACTACAGTACGAGAACACTATACGAGAACACTACATAGTTACAGTGCTGAGAGTGAAGTGACTTATTTACAATCGAATCTCATGACAAAACTGAACTTTTTTACAAGTTGGTGATTTCATTTGAGTTCTTATGATTCGAGTTAATCTTGAGTAACTATTGAATAAGTGCTTGAAATATTTGAAAAAACCCAAAACATTAATTCAACATCTTGGGAGTTTAAGATGGAGGTTATTCTAACTTTAAGAGCTGATTAAAACATTCTTTCCAGGAATTCCGATTACAATCTAAAGAAATGTAACTGTATAAATTCTAAAGGCAAAATTGTATTTTTTTCATGCGCTGGTCAGTTTTGAGCTTTATTTCTCATCCACAACATGTTCTGTCCATCCATCCATCCGTCCGTCTGTCCGATATTTGTATGCAAATTAGCACATATTTAATGAGTACCTAATTTGCATATGTGAACAACATTTCAGAAAACTTACAAATGTGTGGAAGTCAGTTAAAGGAATAGGTTATCCAAAAATGAATGCTCTTCCATGATTTATAATGCTAGTGAATGGCCGTTTCTGTTTAGAAGTCCATCGAAGTGCATCAGTCCATGATGAGAAGGCCTTTATTAACCCCCCAGAGCCATATGGAGCACTTTATGATGGACAGATGCACTTTTATCATGAATAGATGGACTTTTATGATGGATAGATGCACTTTTATGATGGATAGATGCACTTTTATGATGATATATGCACTTTTATGATGACAGATGCACTTTTATCATGGATAGATGCACTTATGATGATATATGCACTTCTATGATGGTAGATGCACTTTTATGATGGATAGATGCACTTTTATCATGGATAGATGCACTTATGATGATATATGCACTTTTATGATGATAGATGCACTTTTATGATGGATAGATGCACTTTTATGATGGACAGATGCACTTTTATGATGGATAGATGCACTTTTATGATGGACAGATGCACTTTTATGATGATATATGCACTTTTATGATGATAGATGCACTTTTATGATGGATAGATGCACTTTTATGATGGACAGATGCACTTTTATGATGGATAGATGCACTTTTATGATGGACAGATGCACTTTTATCATGGATAGATGCACTTATGATGATATATGCACTTTTATGATGGATAGATGCACTTTTATGATGATAGATGCACTTTTATGATGGATAGATGCACTTTTATGATGATAGATGCACTTTTATGATGGACAGATGCACTTTTATCATGGACAGATGCACTTTTATGATGGATAGATGCACTTTTATGATGGACAGATGCACTTTTATCATGGATAGATCCACTTTTATGATGGAGAGATGCACTTTTATCATGGATAGATGCACTTCTATGATGGATAGATGCACTTTTATGATGGACAGATGCACTTTTATGATGGATAGATGCACTTTTATGATGGATAGATGCACTTTTATGATGGATAGATGCACTTTTATGATGGATAGATGCACTTTTATGATGGACAGATGCACTTTTATCATGGATAGATCCACTTTTATGATGATAGATGGACTTTTATGATGGATAGATGCACTTTTATGATGGATAGATGCACTTTTATGATGGACAGATGCACTTTTATGATGGATAGATGCACTTTTATGATGGACAGATGCACTTTAATGGACTTTAAAACAGAAACAGCCATTCACTGCCATTATAAAGCTTGGAAGAGCCAGGACATAACCCTGACTATTCGTCTAAAAGAAGAATGTCATATACACCTAGGATGACTTAAGGGTGAGTAAATCATGCGCTTATTTTCATTTTTGGGTGAACTATCTCTTTAAGAATGTCTGTTGAATCTGGCCTGTGGTTGTTTAGCAGCAGAGAATCACAGTTTAGCATGGGTGCGTTTCCCAAAGCCAACTAAGTTCCATCGTTACCAATGGAGTTCAATGGAAATTGCGATCATAGTTGGCTTTGGGAAACGAACCCTTGGTGCCGCAACTCTAAACACTGCGGCCGGTTCTGCCTGTGTCCAGGTTCTGCTGAAGAACGTCACCACGGTGTCTCTTCCCTCGGTCATGGACCCGCTGGCCTTCGAGAGCGTCCTGAACTCCGCCTACACCGGGCAGCTCAGCATCGTGCGCGACGACATCATCAACTACGTCACCGTGGCCAGCTTCCTCCAGATGTGGCACATCGTGGACAAGTGCACGGACATCCTCAAGAGGTCGCGACCCCTGGCGCAGGTCAGCCCGGGCGTGGCGAGCTCCTCGAGCCATCAGTCGCCCAGCAGCTCCGACTGCTGCTTCCCCGACCCATCGGACCCGCCGGGCGAACACACCGCGGAGAAACGTGCGCTTCCGCCTCTGGCCACGTGGAGGCGCCCTCAGCAGAGCCGGTGGAGCCGAAGCAGCCTGACGTTTCCTCTGCGGACCGAGCCCGAGTGTGGGCCGGATCCGCACCCGCCTCTCCCGTCCATCGAAACGGATTTCGCCGCGAGACACCGAATCCGCGTTCGGCTCCGAGGAGCGAAAGAGGAGGAGCAGCGGGTGGAGGCGGATGAAGGCGTCGGAGAGCCGGCGGACGACGAGGATAAACTGAGGATGAAGAGCGAGGAGCGCCAGGCCGGTGAGTGGAGCTTCTTCATCACTGCCGTTTAGCTCCCGTCCACCAGGGGGCGCCACCGCGCTGTTTCTGACTGTGTTTGTGTTCTTCTCTCAGGAGGCGTGGAGTCGGACGGGCGTCTCAGAGAGAGCCTGTGGCAGAGCGAGTGGCCGTCGGTGGACGAAGACGAGGAGGACGACGAAACGCCAGATGAGATCGCGAACGCGGCGGTTTCCCAGAATCCTCCCTGCTCTCCTCTCTCTGCGACGCCGAAAGTCCACTTCTGTCACTGCGGGAAAGCGTACACGCTGAAGAGCATGCGCGACCGGCACGTGAAGATGCAGCACCTGAACCTGCGCCCGTTCTCCTGCCCCGTCTGCGCCAAGAGCTTCAAGATGAAGCACCACCTGACCAAACACGTGAAGACGCACGGCGGCCTGCGCCCGTACGAGTGCGCGCTCTGCGGGAAGAAGATCGTGTGGCGGGACAGCTTCCTCAAGCATCAGGCACGCTGCCAGCAGACGGCCACCGCGGCTAGCTTTCAGCAGGAGCTCGCGGACGCTGCCGGACCGGTGAAGGTGGAGCACGACGACTTCTCGTTGCTGGAGGAGGAGACGCTCTCGTGAAAGCAGATTCCCCAGAGAAGCTTCAGTGACTCGCTCTTAAAGGGACAGTAACGTCATCAGATACTCGCCAGACGCTTGTTCATCTTCGTAAACATAAATGAAGATCCATGTCAATGTTTTTATCGTTCATCTGCGATGGATTCTGATTGGCTGTCAATGTTTTTATCGCTCATCAGCGATGGATTCTGATTGGCTGTCAATGTTTTTTATCGTTCATCTGCGATGGATTCTGATTGGCTGTCAATGTTTTTATCGCTCATCAGCGATGGATTCTGATTGGCTGTCAATGTTTTTTATCGTTCATCTGCGATGGATTCTGATTGGCTGTCAATGTTTTTATCGCTCATCAGCGATGGATTCTGATTGGCTGTCAATGTTTTTTATCGTTCATCGGCGATGGATTCTGATTGGCTGCCAATGTTTTTATCGTTCATCTGCGATGGATTCTGATTGGCTGTCAATGTTTTTATCGTTCATCTGCAATGGATTCTGATTGGCTGTCAATGTTTTTATCGTTCATCTGCAATGGATTCTGATTGGCTGTTTTTTTTTTTATCGTTCATCATCAATTAAATAATGAATTAATTCTGATTGGCTGTCAATGTTTTTTATCGTTCATCGGCGATGGATTCTGATTGGCTGCCAATGTTTTTATCGTTCATCTGCGATGGATTCTGATTGGCTGCCAATGTTTTTATTGTTTATCTGCGATGGATTCTGATTGGCTGTTTTTTTTTTTTTCGTTCATCGTCAAATAATGAATTAATTCTGATTGGCTGTCAATGTTTTTTATCGTTCATCTGAGATGGATTCTGATTGGCTGTCAATGTTTTTATCGTTCATCTGCGATGGATTCTGATTGGCTGTCAATGTTTTTATCGTTCATCTGCAATGGATTCTGATTGGCTGTCAATGTTTTTATCGTTTATCTGCGATGGATTCTGATTGGCTGGTTTTTTTTTTTTCGTTCATCGTCAATTAAATAATGAATTAATTCTGATTGGCTGTCAATGTTTTTTATCGTTCATCTGAGATGGATTCTGATTGGCTGTCAATGTTTTTATCGTTCATCTGCGATGGATTCTGATTGGCTGTCAATGTTTTTATCGTTCATCTGCGATGGATTCTGATTGGCTGTTTTTTTTTTTTTATCGTTCATCATCAATTAAATAATGAATTAATTCTGATTGGCTGTCAATGTTTTTATCGTTCATCTGCGATGGATTCTGATTGGCTGTCAATGTTTTTATGCTCATCTTTTTAACGAAACCTGAGATTTCTGTCCCTCTGTTGACGAGTGGTGCAACAGATCACTAATCTCACGGATCGGATCATATTACAGTTTTTGAGTCTCAGATCGGATCATTTTTCGGATCAGGGAAAAAAAAAAAGTAATGTAACTTTGTTAAAGTGTGGCTTTATTTCACATATAAACATTGATAAACGAACATTCATAAAGCTCTCCTCTTACTTCATATGGATTTCTTTAATGATCTCTTTATGAAGTGCGTTTAGAGTTTAGACTTCAGCGGAGGGACAGAAATCACTCAGATTCCATTAAAAATATCTTTGTGTTCCGAAGATGAACGAAAGTCTTACAGGATTTTAAAAGAATATGTCCAAAGAAAGAACAGAGCCTCTGCTTTTAAACAAATGTTTTTATTCTAGCTTCATGCATATTATATAAACACTTGAATGTGGACAAGTTCATAAAAAAGCTACATTTTGAACAAAAAGTGGAATAAATGTTGTGTTTTGTCAGAGACTTTCTCCGGATGGGATTCAGAAGGATGAACAGAACACAGAAGGAAGGAGAGCGTGGATCATGAAGGGTTATATTTAAGAGTGGAAATCAGTGTCTTCATCTATATGATGTAGCAGAGATGTGGACCTGTTTATTTCTGCACACACACACACACACACACACACACACCCGGTTAACCCTCTCAGCTCTCCTCTGTAGTTCTGTGTTAGAGATAAGGAACACACACAGACTGTACATAATAATGATAATAATGCAGTGTGGTTTTAATATTGTCAATAAAGGCATTTTATTGAGATCAGTTGCAGTGTGAAACTTCAGCGGGTGTTTATTTCATTTATAATCGGTAACACTTTACAATAAAGAGCCGTTAGTTAGTCACTAACTACCAGCAATTCAGATTTGTTACATTATTTATTAATCTTAATGTTAGTTGATAAAAACACAGCTGTTAGTTCATGTTAGCTCAGGTCCATTAAATCATATTTTTGATTTGACTAGTGAATTCATTCATGTTGAAATCAAAATTAATAATGTTCTTTGTCATAATTGTAAAGTGTTACCTGTAGTTCATCTGAAGAATCACCAGTTAAAACAAGTTTAACGTGACATGTTCTCAAAAGCACATTCACAAATAACATCAATATTTCTGAGCAAAACTTGTTTGATGTGTTTGAACTTGTACTTTTCGCTTCAGTGGTTCTTTTGTGCGACAAATGAATTTATAAAAGTACAAATATTCCACATCGTCTCACAAAAATAATCATAGAATTAGCAAAATACTGTAGAACAGACGGCTGTGCAATAATTATATACAGGAGTATTTATCAGAATGCATAGTGTCCAATAATAATAAGTGTGACTAATATATTTCTGGGGCGTGTTGAGTTATGCATTACCCAGAAGTCAGTTGATCGTTACACGACTAATTCCAGAGGTATTTCTGTTCGTACAGTAACAGGCATCTTTGCATCAGACTCATGTTCATCTGCTACAGGACCCGATGGAGGCCAGGCTGCGTTTAACTCCCTCCGTTGATGTACTATTGTAGTTTTTGTTCATATTTTTTATTTATTTTTTGGCAACACTACTTTACAATGTCCTTGTTACACGTAGTTACTATAGTAACAACTGTAAATTATGCATAATTACATGCAACCAAACTTCAAAGCTAATCCTATAGTAAGAACACACAGTTCATCAACAACACTTAAATATGTCATTACACTGTAACAAGGACACCTTAAAATAAAGTGTAACCGATTCCGTTTGAATTCTTAGTAAAGTTTTACTCATTTTTGTCATTTTTATTTGATTTATGGTCAAACCTTACAGTAAGGTTAACTTTAGCTGAGTTATTAACATGAACTAACACTTTACAGCATTTATTAAATCTGCTAAAAATAAAGCTGTTCAAACAAAGACATTTGATCATTAAAATGTATCAGTAAATGTTGAGATTAAATAAATGCTGTATAAGTATTGCTCATTGTTTTTAAATATGGCTATATAGTGTTAGTGTAATTAGTTTAATTTAGAAAGGAAGTTTGAGTCCGCCACTTAATAAAACAGTTTGAAATTATAATTTAGACTTTTTTTCTCACAATTGCAAGTTTATTTCATGAAATTCTGAGAAAAAAAGTCAGAATTGTGAGAAAAAAAGTCGCATTTACCTTTTTATTTTTTATTCTGTTGTTAAACTAAAGGAAACTGAGAAATGTTGAAATAAGTTTTTTTAATATTTTATTTATTTCAATTAAGTTTTCTATAG
>NC_137129.1:46511130-46513630 GCF_949319135.1 Squalius cephalus
CGCTCGTGTTTGCTCAGTTATGGGTCATGACGCTCGTGTTTGCTCAGTTATGGATCATGACGCTCGTGTTTGCTCAGTTATGGCTCATGACGCTCGTGTTTGCTCAGTTATGGGTAATGACGCTCGTGTTTGCTCAGTTATGGATCATGATGATGCTCGTGTTTGCTCAGTAATGGATCATGATGCTCGTGTTTGCTCAGTTATGGGTCATGACGCTCGTGTTTGCTCAGTTATGGCTCATGACGCTCGTGTTTGCTCAGTTATGGGTCATGACGCTCGTGTTTGCTCAGTTATGGATCATGATGATGCTCGTGTTTGCTCAGTTATGGGTCATGACGCTCGTGTTTGCTCAGTTATGGATCATGATGATGCTCGTGTTTGCTCAGTTATGGGTCATGACGCTCGTGTTTGCTCAGTTATGGATCATGACGCTCGTGTTTGCTCAGTTATGGATCATGACGCTCGTGTTTGCTCAGTTATGGGTCATGACGCTCGTGTTTGCTCAGTTATGGCTCATGACGCTCGTGTTTGCTCAGTTATGGGTCATGACGCTCGTGTTTGCTCAGTTATGGATCATGACGCTCGTGTTTGCTCAGTTATGGATCATGACGCTCGTGTTTGCTCAGTTATGGGTCATGATGATGCTCGTGTTTGCTCAGTTATGGGTCATGACGCTCGTGTTTGCTCAGTTATGGCTCATGACGCTCGTGTTTGCTCAGTTATGGGTCATGACGCTCGTGTTTGCTCAGTTATGGATCATGACGCTCGTGTTTGCTCAGTTATGGATCGTGACGCTCGTGTTTGCTCAGTTATGGATCGTGACGCTCGTGTTTGCTCAGTTATGGGTCATGACGCTCGTGTTTGCTCAGTTATGGGTCATGACGCTCGTGTTTGCTCAGTTATGGATCATGATGATGCTCGTGTTTGCTCAGTTATGGATCATGATGATGCTCGTGTTTGCTCAGTTATGGGTCATGACGCTCGTGTTTGCTCAGTTATGGATCATGATGCTCGTGTTTGCTCAGTTATGGATCATGATGCTCGTGTTTGCTCAGTTATGGATCATGACGCTCGTGTTTGCTCAGTTATGGATCATGATGACGCTCGTGTTTGCTCAGTTATGGGTCATGACGCTCGTGTTTGCTCAGTTGTGGGTCATGACGCTCGTGTTTGCTCAGTTATGGCTCATGACGCTCGTGTTTGCTCAGTTATGGGTCATGACGCTCGTGTTTGCTCAGTTATGGGTCATGACGCTCGTGTTTGCTCAGTTATGGCTCATGACGCTCGTGTTTGCTCAGTTATGGATCATGACGCTCGTGTTTGCTCAGTTATGGGTCATGATGATGCTCGTGTTTGCTCAGTTATGGGTCATGACGCTCGTGTTTGCTCAGTTATGGATCATGACGCTCGTGTTTGCTCAGTTATGGCTCATGACGCTCGTGTTTGCTCAGTTATGGATCATGACGCTCGTGTTTGCTCAGTTATGGATCATGACGCTCGTGTTTGCTCAGTTATGGGTCGTGACGCTCGTGTTTGCTCAGTTATGGATCGTGACGCTCGTGTTTGCTCAGTTATGGCTCGTGACGCTCGTGTTTGCTCAGTTATGGGTCGTGACGCTCGTGTTTGCTCAGTTATGGATCGTGACGCTCGTGTTTGCTCAGTTATGGATCATGACGCTCGTGTTTGCTCAGTTATGGATCATGACGCTCGTGTTTGCTCAGTTATGGGTCATGATGATGCTCGTGTTTGCTCAGTTATGGATCATGATGATGCTCGTGTTTGCTCAGTTATGGGTCATGACGCTCGTGTTTGCTCAGTTATGGATCATGATGCTCGTGTTTGCTCAGTTATGGATCATGATGCTCGTGTTTGCTCAGTTATGGATCATGACGCTCGTGTTTGCTCAGTTATGGATCATGATGACGCTCGTGTTTGCTCAGTTATGGGTCATGACGCTCGTGTTTGCTCAGTTGTGGGTCATGACGCTCGTGTTTGCTCAGTTATGGCTCATGACGCTCGTGTTTGCTCAGTTATGGGTCATGACGCTCGTGTTTGCTCAGTTATGGATCATGACGCTCGTGTTTGCTCAGTTATGGATCATGACGCTCGTGTTTGCTCAGTTATGGGTCATGACGCTCGTGTTTGCTCAGTTATGGGTCATGACGCTCGTGTTTGACGCTCGTGTTTGCTCAGTTATGGCTCATGACGCTCGTGTTTGCTCAGTTATGGGTCATGACGCTCGTGTTTGCTCAGTTATGGATCATGATGATGCTCGTGTTTGCTCAGTTATGGATCATGATGATCCTCGTGTTTGCTCAGTTATGGGTCATGACGCTCGTGTTTGCTCAGTTATGGATCATAATGCTCGTGTTTGCTCAGTTATGGATCATGATGCTCGTGTTTGCTCAGTTATGGATCATAATGCTCGTGTTTGCTCAGTTATGGGTCATGACGCTCGTGTTTGCTCAGTTATGGGTCATAATGCTCGTGTTTGCTCAGT
>NC_137129.1:46521130-46563630 GCF_949319135.1 Squalius cephalus
AGACCAGACCAGCAAACCACCTCACATTTACACACACACACACACACCCCCTTAGAATACCGCGGTATAAACACGGTATGTGCCGGTCCGTTACCTTCCGCCGTGGACTGGAAGTTCTGCAGCTCCTTCAGTAAGCAGACCCGGGTCGCCGGGCTCAGGCCGTACACGAACTCCCGGGCCTGGTTCGGCAGGTCCAGCTGCTCGGCCTTGACTTTGCGCCGGTGTGTTCCGAGGAAACATCTGTGTAGGTGACCCGGTCCGGGCGCGCGACCGGCCACGAGCGCGCGCACTAAAGCCAACCGGATCATCACAACAGCACAAAAACACGCGAAAGATCCAGACACGCCCTATAACACATGAATGAACGCGACACTAGAGCGTCTGTGTGCTGTTCATATCATAAACATATCAACAACAGCAGAGCAAAATCAAACGCGCATGTCATACTGCCTCACAGAACCAAAATAACCCAGTGTGCGCGCGCAGCACCAACTGACACAGCCGCCGCGCCTCAGAAGACCGTTCCCATCCCAATCTTTCTCTTCTAGCGTGAGATATATTCCTGCTAGGCTGCTAATTCAGAGTTATGATTCATCATTTTGTGTGATCACTGACAGTTCAACTACGCGTGAGACTTTCCACACGCTCTGCTCTGACGCGATCGCGCTGACGGTGCATGATGGGAAATGTAGTCCTGCGCGGCAGATGCGTCATGGGAAATGTAGTTCAAACCGTTGAAAAAGTCCTTCACTCGGCGCTGCTGACGAGTTGGGGTTAAAATCAGGAAACATGAGTAGACATAATTCTACATTTGTAACATTGTGGAACTTGAGATAAGAACTTAATATGTTTTGAGTCTTTTACCATGGAAGACCCTTTTCGCAACACAAGTGTGTGTATAGTGATAAATAAATAAAAATCATGATTTGGTAAATCTTACAAGTACAGTAGGCGCTCTAGCGGTTAATAAGCAAAACTGAGACCGGTTGCATAAACCTCTAAGACTAGTCTTAGAAGTTTGACTTAAAAAAAGTTATATAAAAAGTTCATAGCTTTTTTAAATCAGTTATATAAAAACATAGATTAGCCTATTTTGATACCGAAAACTAAGACTGACTGATCCTGACCAACACTGCTAGTGGGTCATACTGGAACTTAAGACACTGTACATGTGTGTATATAACGGCTATGTTTGGCCCCTGCGTGCGTCTTGCGGAAGAACATTGTGGCCGGAACTACTTCTCTGTATTATGCCGTGTCACGCAGGTGCTGTGCTCCTCCGCAGCAAGGGTCTAAAATAGTCCCATTATAAACACTCATTATAGGCGTAAAGTAATGATTCAGGATAAGACAAAAACTCGGGTTTGCAAGATAGATGAATTATGAACTAAAAGAGTGACATAGTGTACTTTTAATCACGACTTACAAAGTCATGTTTTATTAAGTCAAGTCATTTCAAGACTTTA
Organism: Squalius cephalus; assembly: GCF_949319135.1. Classification (NCBI taxonomy): domain Eukaryota; kingdom Metazoa; phylum Chordata; class Actinopteri; order Cypriniformes; family Leuciscidae; genus Squalius; species Squalius cephalus. The sequence goes on from NC_137129.1 coordinate 46,522,597, forward strand.
TGTCGTAATTATGGCACAAGAAAATGATGACAGTCATAATTAGAAGATAAAAAGTCGAAATGATGACATACTAAATAATAATTGACATTCAAAAGGTAGACATTGAGATAAAAAGCTGAAATTGACATTAAAAGAAAAATTTGAGGTGTTGAAATTATGACATTAAAAGGTTCAAAATTGTGACATACCAAATCGAAATTATTACAGTAATTTTTATGAGATTAAAAAGTTGAAACTGATATAAAGTCATATTCATGTCATACCAAGTCATAACTTTCACTTTTTGTCATGACATAAAAAAGAAAATGTTGACATATTAAGTCATTATTATATTATTACATTATCTGAAATTATGATTCTAAAATTGTCAATTTTATTTTAGTATGCTTTGTTACTTTTTAATGTCATACTTAGACTATGTGTCATAAATATAAATTTACAAAAGAATGTTTATTTTTCTTTTGTGGCATATTGGAAAAGTCCTAATTCTTCTTCTTTTATCACTATGGCCTTAATACCCAGCTACGTCCTTAAATCGCATTTCACAATTAACAACATTTTCCCAACTAAAATTTTTTAAACTTAACAGAATAAAATCAAAGTAAAATTGAGACAACAAAAAAAAAAAAAAAAAAAAACTGTGACAAACGACAACAAAGACATTCAAAAAAGATATAATTAAGTGCAAAGTTCCAGATCATCATAGATTTATCAGCATATTAATTTTTATTTACAAAAGAACTCAAGCTGATTCTTTATTTACATCAGTTCTCTTGGCAAAAAATCAACAGTTAGCCTGAAATCGAACACGTGATGGAGGCGCAACACTTGCGGTGTTTGATGAAACATTATTTGCATGATAAACGTCAACAGCTGATTCAGCTTCTCCAGTGCACAACTGCATCATTCCTTTATTACATGTACAAGAATGTACACAATTATAAGAGAGGTCACACAAGAGACCAGTAGTGATCATATCGAGGTACAGTAGCACGTCACTCTTTATCCGCGATAAACACATGATCAGCCCTTTTATACCAACACAAGCACAACATCAGTTGGAGTCGGTGTCGTCGTCGTTGTTAGCGTAGTCGTCCTCGACTAGCGCGACGCCAGGTTGCGTTCCCCACTCGTCCTCGTCGTACTCGATGCTGTCGTTGTCCTCAAGGAGCTCGTTCGCAGGCTCCGCCCCTCCCTCAGCCACACCCACGCCCACATCAGCCCCGCCCCCCTCCTCAAACTCCGCCTCCGGAGCCGCCGCGGCGTAGCCGTTGTTATTAGAAGAGGCCACGCGCTCGAGCCCGTCGTCCTCGATGTAAACGCGCTGGTGGCACATGGGACACGTGTCCTGGATGTACAGCCACTTGCGCAGGCAGAGCGCGTGGAAGTAGTGGTGGCACGGCGTGATGCGCGCGGACGTAGCGAACTCCTGGTAGCATATGGCGCAGACGTCCTCGATGTCCCGTAGCTGCGCGCCTTTGAGCTCCGGCAGCGAGTTGATCTTCTTCACGGCGGTGCGGCGGTTGATGAACGTCTTCCAGCCGTTCTTAGCCTGCAGGTATATGTTGAAGTACGCGTGGAGACACATCATGCACGCGCGGATCTTGCTACCCGCCTCGAACATCATAGTGTACGCGCCGTTCCCGAACATGATCACGCCGAACACGAACTCGATTACGTTTCCGGTGGAGCGCACGTAGTACACGTAATCGTCCAGCTTCTCCCAGAGCACGTTGTAGAAGCCGTCGATCATGAAGAGCGCGTAGACGGTTAGCGACACTAGCACTTTCAGGCAGAGCTCCACGCAGAACGCGGTGACGGCGAACAGCCACGTGTTTAGCACGAACTGATGCCAGAGCACGTAGCTGAGCAGCACGGGCAGCGCGAACAGAGCTAGCGACACTAGCAGGACGGGAACATGTCTGCGCACTGAGGAGACGTGCGACGCGCTGAGAGACATTAGCACTGGATCCGTCATGCCGTGGATGAAGTGCAGGATAGCCGTTAGCAAGAGGCACATGTTCCTGCTGAGCCGCACCAGCCGCTCCTCTGGATTCAATCCGCTTAATCCCGTTTGCAGCGCGAGGATGAAGAACAACACAGGCGCTACGAAGCCTAACCGCTTATCCTCCTCCTCGGTGGAGCCGATGAACGCTAGGATGCTAAGCCCGAGGTAGTGCGCGAGCGAGGAGATGACAGCGCTCATGCCGAGCACGGTTAGCGTGGAGTCGCAGCCGCTGATGATGAGGTTGCCGAGCAGATCCCAGAACACGTCCCATCCTAGCGGAAGCCCGCTTTCATAGCGCACCACGCGTACCACGTACGCTAGGATCACGGCCTGCGCAGTCATGCGCGTTAGCCAAAACACGCGCAGTATGTCCGGGAAGCGTATGCGCTTCCATGTGTCCTCGAGCAACAGCTGCAGGCCGTAGATGCGGTACATGTGGCGTAGCAGTAAGTAGACGTAGCGGCACGAGTAGTAGAACCACTTGAGCTTTAGCAGGAGGTTAATGGCAGAGTGCGCTGCTAGCACCGCGCCGGACGCCAGCGCTAACGCCTGCCGTGCGTCCGCTGGCAGCTCCGCCGCCATCCCGCAGAGCGGCGCCATGATGTCCGCCACCAGCAGGGCGGCGCAGAGCGACTGCACGTTCAGCAGCGCCACGTAACCCAGTCCTAGCAGTAGCTGTAGCAGCGCTAGCGCTAGCCAGAGCGTCGGCCCGTTACGCAGCGGCAGCAGCGCCACCGCCGGAGACGTGCCATAGTAGTTGAGCAGAACCGAGGCCGCGCCCAGCAGAACGCCCGCCAGCAGGGTGTAGAACTTGAACAGGGACTTCTGGGAAAGCACCAGAACCACACCGGAGACCAGAATACCTGCAAAACACAGACAGCATCAGTCTTCACGCGCGACACACAACATGCTAATGCTACACATCAATATTCACATGGTAATAATGCCTCACGATTAGTTTTGCGAGAGAACTATAGTCACTTCAACAGAAATCTGTATGATTTGACACAAATTTTATTATTATTATTTACTGAATTTACTGAATTTATTGTATATCGTGGAATTTCACAGGATTTGTACATTTTGCAAACACACACACTAAATTTGTAAAACACACACACACAGTCACTCACTAACACAGACAAATTAAAATGTGAATCCTAACATTTTTCTACCATGTTTTAATTTTAACAGTAAACAGCCTATATATTGTGCAGTTTGTTAAATTTTTTTGCGCCTTCATTTGATTGGCAGAAAAATTTAAATTACACAACATATTCGCAGAAAATAAAAGAAAAATATATTAAATTGTTGTTTTTCTTAATTCAATTAATTAGACATGCTTTTTGATTACTAAAATGTAATTTAACCATTAGAATGGAGTTGCAATTCGACTAGATTTCGGATATTTATCATACATGTCCATTCTCTCTGAACTAAAGAGGTAAACTATTCAGTAGTGTTAATAAAGATATCGATATTTTTCAAGGTATCATATCCAAGCCACAAACTCCAGTATCGTGACAACACTACAGTACAGGAACCAGTGATATTACTGATTAAAATTAACAACTAATTTGCATACAAACATTTAAATGACAGTTTTAATGACATAATAATGTTGTGTTGTCCAAACATGTAAACGGTGGCTGTCATTTTCGTGATGGTTCATGAAAACATTGTTATTGTGACTCTCGCGTCATATGAATGGACGGACAGTTTTGACAGCTTCTCTCACGTTATAAACACACGGAGATCAAAGCGCGTGATTAGACTGTCACTCGGTTCTGCTTCCAGGCCCGGTTCGCGGATTTAAGCTCATTATCTCTGAATTAAACAGCAGAACCAGAACCTTAGCATCAGAACCCGCCCGATCGACCCAGATCCCGGCTTGGCGGACTGACTGACTCACCCAGCGCGCGGATTAACGCTCTTCCGGCGGTTCCGCTCCATCCGGTACCGGGATCCGAGTATGAGTTTAATATCGCGTCGATTATAAAGATGCTCGGGACCCGCAGAGCCACATCCAGCACGGCCAGAAAGTGCTGACCCAGCCGCCCGTGAGCGGAGGCCATGGCGCGACGCCGCTGTCCGGGAACCGCAGGTTTCGGTGCTGTGACTCGGTTCGATGTCACGCAGGATCTCCACTAGCCGCCATTTTGGCTCCGCTGCTGTTGCTATGTGAGGAACGCGGAAGTGACTAAGCACATGCGCGCGATGCAGAGTGCAGAATACTACACGACACACTCGGGTTTATGATTAATAATAAACAATAATAAAATAATAAAACTGTTATTCATATAATTTCTGTTTATTTTTAATAATCACATAAATATTTAAACACCTTCAGATATATTTTTATATTTACTCATTTAAAATATATTTGTAATTTATATATGATATTAATAGCAACAAAATAAAAATGACACATTAACAGTGGTTTTAATATTACAGCTTATTTACAGTTTTGCATATATTTGATATAACCATGAATATTCATGTATGAACTGTATGTAACTATACACTCACCTAAAGGATTATTAGGAACACCTGTTCAATTTCTCATTAATGCAATTATCTAATCAACCAATCACATGGCAGTTGCTTCAATGCATTTAGGGGTGTGGTCCTGGTCAAGACAATCTCCTGAACTCCAAACTGAATGTCAGAATGGGAAAGAAAGGTGATTTAAGCAATTTTGAGCGTGGCATGGTTGTTGGTGCCAGACGGGCCGGTCTGAGTATTTCACAATCTGCTCAGTTACTGGGATTTTCACGCACAACCATTTCTAGGGTTTACAAAGAATGGTGTGAAAAGGGAAAAACATCCAGTATGCGGCAGTCCTGTGGGCGAAAATGCCTTGTTGATGCTAGAGGTCAGAGGAGAATGGGCCGACTGATTCAAGCTGATAGAAGAGCAACTTTGACTGAAATAACCACTCGTTACAACCGAGGTATGCAGCAAAGCATTTGTGAAGCCACAACACGCACAACCTTGAGGCGGATGGGCTACAACAGCAGAAGACCCCACCGGGTACCACTCATCTCCACTACAAATAGGAAAAAGAGGCTACAATTTGCACAAGCTCACCAAAATTGGACAGTTGAAGACTGGAAAAATGTTGCCTGGTCTGATGAGTCTCGATTTCTGTTGAGACATTCAGATGGTAGAGTCAGAATTTGGCGTAAACAGAATGAGAACATGGATCCATCATGCCTTGTTACCACTGTGCAGGCTGGTGGTGGTGGTGTAATGGTGTGGGGGATGTTTTCTTGGCACACTTTAGGCCCCTTAGTGCCAATTGGGCATCGTTTAAATGCCACGGCCTACCTGAGCATTGTTTCTGACCATGTCCATCCCTTTATGACCACCATGTACCCATCCTCTGATGGCTACTTCCAGCAGGATAATGCACCATGTCACAAAGCTCGAATCATTTCAAATTGGTTTCTTGAACATGACAATGAGTTCACTGTACTAAAATGGCCCCCACAGTCACCAGATCTCAACCCAATAGAGCATCTTTGGGATGTGGTGGAACGGGAGCTTCGTGCCCTGGATGTGCATCCCACAAATCTCCATCAACTGCAAGATGCTATCCTATCAATATGGGCCAACATTTCTAAAGAATGCTTTCAGCACCTTGTTGAATCAATGCCACGTCGAATTAAGGCAGTTCTGAAGGCGAAAGGGGGTCAAACACAGTATTAGTATGGTGTTCCTAATAATCCTTTAGGTGAGTGTATGTATGTATATATATAATGAACTAACTTAACTTTTTACAGCAGAAATGAAGCATCACTGAACTTACTTCAGCTGGACTGTGACGCTATTCTCTTCTGGAACTTTGTTGCATTATTTTCCTGTTATCTCAGTAGAACTGCTGTGAAACTGTATTGTAAAAAGTGCTGTATAAATAAAGCTGACTCGACACACACACACACACACACACACACTGTGTTGTAAAGAGTGCTGTATAAATAAAGCTGACTCGACTTTAACAATAATAATCACGCACACATCGTTCCTGTCACCTTTATTGTGCATCTTCAGTTTAACAGACACGTGTATGGACATAAAGCCGTTCTCATGAGCTGGTCTTGAAGAAGAGTCTCATGGTGTTGTTGTAGATGGTTTCACTCAGGTCCAGTGGGTCTTCGTCCCTCACCGCCGCCAGCACCTCCAGAACCTGTCTGATAACACACACACACACACACACAGTATCAGTCATCATCAGCGTGTATGTGAGTGAGTGAGTGAGTGAGCGTGTGAGTAAGTGAGTGAGTGAGTGAGTGAGTGAGTGTGTGCATGAGTGAGTGTGTGCATGAGTGTGTGTGAGTGTGTGTGTGAGTGAGTGTGTGCGTGAGTGAGTGTGTGTGTGAGTGAGTGAGTGTGTGTCTGAGTGAGTGTGTGTGTGCATGAGTGAGTGTGTGTCATACATGATGTGGCAGGGCTCGTTGCGGTCCTTCACACAGTGTCCCGTCTCCCACTTCTTCTTGGTGGGGAATGAGCTTCTGATCATCTTCGCTCCGGCGTGAGTGTGTTTAATGCCACACCACGGCGCGTCTGTGACACAAACACGTGAAGAAACACAGAACCGCTGTTTCTTGAGCATCAGATCATCATATTAGAGTGATTCCTGAAGGATCATGTGACACTGAAGACTGGAGTAATGATGCTGAACATTCAGCTTTGATCACAGGAATAAATTACACTTTACTGTATATTCACATAGAGAACAGATGATTTACATTACAATAATATTTCACTGTTTTTACAGTATTTTTTATCAAATAAAAGCAGCCTTGGTGAGCAGAAGAGACTCTTCCAGTGAGAGTAAACAATCTTACTGACCTCAAACTGTAGCTGAGTTTCCAGCAAGAACAAATCAGTTATATTAATATTTAGTGATCCTGAGATATAAGAAGACTCGGCCTGAACCTGTTTCGATCATCAGTCGGTCCGATGGGATCGACTTCATCACCTCCAGATTCTCTGCTGTTTTCAAAGAGCTAAAAATATAGAAATAAAATATTTTAATGATGAATAAATGGTGAGACGAGCATCATTCAGAGACACTGAACTCACCAGCCGTTGATACCGATGTAGAGATCGAGATCTATCAGAGCCGCTGCGTCCTGACGTGTGCCGTCAAACGAGTGAACCTGGGAAACACACGAGGAAATATGGAGACAACAGGAAACGCTGAGGAAACACTGAGGAAATATGGAGGAAACAACAAGGAAACACAGAGGAAATATGAAGGAAACATGAAGGAGAAACAGGAAATATAGAGGAAATAGGGAGGAAACACCAAGGAAACACGGAGGAAACACAGAGGAAACATGAAGGAGAAACAGAGGAAATATGGAGAAAAAAACAAGGAAATAAGGACGAAACACTGAGGTTACACAGAGGAAATATAGAGGAAACATGAAGGAGAAACAGGAAATATGAAGGAAACACCAAGGAAATATGGTGGAAACACCAAAGAAATAGGGAGGAAACACAGAGGAAATAGGGAGGAAACACGGAGGAAACACGGAGGAAACACAGAGGAAATATAGAGGAAACATGAAGGAGAAACAGGAAATATAGAGGAAATAGGGAGGAAACACCAAGGAAACACGGAGGAAACACAGAGGAAACATGAAGGAGAAACAGAGAAAATATGGAGAAAAAAACAAGGAAATAAGGAGGAAACACCAAGGAAACACGGACGAAACACTGAGGTTACACAGAGGAAATATAGAGGAAACATGAAGGAGAAACAGGAAATATGGAGGAAATACCAAGGAAATATGGTGGAAACACCAAAGAAATAGGGAGGAAACACAGAGGAAATAGGAAGGAAACACAGAGGAAACACAGAGGAAATATAGCGGAAACATGAAGGAGAAACAGAGGAAATATGGAGAAAAAACAAGGAAATAGGGAGGAAACACCAAGGAAACAGAGGAAATATGGAGGAAACATGAAGGAGAAACCGGAAATATGGAGGAAACACCAAGGAAACACAGAGGAAATAGGGAGGAAACACTGAGGAAATATAGAGGAAACATGAAGGAGAAACAGAGGAAATATGGAGAAAAAACAAGGAAATAGGGAGGAAACACAGAGGAAATAGGGAGGAAACACCAAGGAAACACAGAGGAAATAGGAAGGAAACACTGAGGAATTATAGAGGAAACATGAAGGAGAAACAGAGGAAATCTGGAGAAAAAACAAGGAAATAGGGAGGAAACACAGAGGAAATAGGGCGAAACACAATGGAAACACAGAGGAAATAGGGAGGAAACACTGAGGAAATAGGGAGGGAACACCAAGGAAACACAGCGGAAATAGGGAGGAAACACGGAGGAAATAGGGAGGGAACACCAAGGAAACACAGCGGAAATAGGGAGGAAACACCAAGAATACATAAAACAATATGGAGGAACCGTTATGATGCCAAAAGAAACAGGTCACACTCACCACTCCACCGACACACCGGTCTCTGTTCCTCTTCATGATATCTGTGAGCGACACAAACACACACACACACACACACACACAGAGTTTACTCACACACACTCAACATCACACACACGTTTCCAGAAGAAACTCCATACCAAGGAACTGTGTGTGTGAGTTCCTGCAGTGGAGGAACATGGGTAACCGAGTCTCTTCAGCCAGATCAAACTGCAGCTCGAAGTATCTGTGAGATCCAAACACACGTGATGAACATCACATCACCACAAACACACGAGATCAACATCACCACAAACACACGAGATCAACATCACCACAAACACACGTGATGAACATCACCACAAACACACGTGATGAACATCACAACATCAGCAAAAAATACAGCTTTAATGTCGGAAAAACACTCACTTCAGTTGAGTTTCTCTGGGACAAAACTCCAACCGGTCAAAATCTGTGAAGCATTGGAAGAGAAAACCAGCTAAACAGATCAACTGATGATCATTAACTACATCTGATTAATTAATTGTTTACTTGGCTATTTCTACACTGTCAGGAAATCAGTAAATGTGATATATTTCCCTGAGGATTGTCATGATGGTTTACCGAGGCCACACTCTCCCACAGCGACCACCTTCTGTGTGTTACTGAGACTCAGATCCAGCAGAGACGACAGGTACTGATCCGAGCCCAGCGAGTCGAACTCAGAGCAGCGGGTCGGGTGACAGCCCACCGTGCTGAAGAACCCCTCTGCACACACACACACACACACACACACACACATTACTGCGTGCCCATAGATCTGCAGAGATCCCGCATGGAGTGATGTTACCTCGGGTCTGAGCGAGTCTGAGTGCGTCTCTGCTGTCCTCCAGGGATCCTCCAGTGATGATGAACTGAGGAAACATCAGGATCAACCTCATTCCTGCTCAGATTACACTTATTAATGATGCTGAGGACCTTTACTGAACACACTGAGGAAACACTGAGGAAAATATGGAGGAAACACAGAAGAAACAGAAAAAATATGGAGGAAACAATGTAAACTGATGAAATAAAGAAAAACACAAAGGAAACAAAGAAGAAACACTGAGGAAACATGGAGGAAATATGGAGGAAATATGGAGAAAACAAAAGAAACATGGAGGAAATATGGAGAAAAAGGAAACATGGAGGAAATATGGAGGAAATATGGAGGAAACACAAAGGAAACAAAGTAAACTGATGAAAACACAGAGGACACTGATGAAAACACAACGGAAACAAAGAAGAAACACTGAGGAAACATGGAGGAAATATGGAGAAAACAAAAGAAACATGGAGGAAATATGGAGAAAACAAAAGAAACATGGAGGAAATATGGAGAAAACAAAGGAAACATGGAGGAAATATGGAGAAAACAAAAGAAACATGGAGGAAATATGGAGGAAATATGGAGAAAACAAAAGAAACATGGAGGAAATATGGAGAAAACAAAGGAAACATGGAGGAAACATGGAGGAAATATGGATAAAACACAAAGGAAACAAAGGAAACTGATGAAAACACAGAGGACACTGATGAAAACACTGATGAGAACCGATGAAAACAGGAAATATGGAGGAAACAGAAGAAACACGAAAGAAACACTGAGAAAATATGGAGGACAAGCAAAGAAAACACGAAGGAAACACGGAGGAAATATTGAAAAAAACAAGGAAACGTGAAGGAAACCGGGAATATGGAGGAAATATTGAGGAAAAAAACAGGAAACACGAAGGAAACAATGAGGACCTAATTTTTTCTCAAATATCATGGATGATGGTGACCTTTGCTGACCTTCTGCACGCCGACCTTCAGCGCTCTCTCGATGACCTGAGGAAAATCATCTGAGAGACACAACAGACGTCACACACTGTGATCTGCTCTGAAACAACATGACAGGCATATAAAGTGTGTGACAACACACTCATCATGGAGAAAATCTGCCCTACATTCATCCCGCATCACTTGGAAAGCAAGTGTACCTAATAAAGTGGCCAGTGAGTGTATATTCTTCATTTGTAATAGCAATGAGTTTTCATATCGTCATTACCTTCATGTTTCTGAGTTCCTCTATAGACTCCTCTGAACATCGAGTCTGTTAGATTGATGCCAATATCTGCAGACAAGACCGATATTGTGTTCATAATAGAGCTTAAAACCACAGTACATGTGTTTCTTTATGAGTGACAGTGTCATAAACCTTCATGTTTCAGTCCTTCTGCTGAAAGATCATTTCTTAAATGATCAGACACATAATAATAATCTCTCACCTATGAATCTGAAGTTTGCCATTGTGATTTTTGCAGAAGTAGAGAAATAAAACCTGCACGCGCTTCTCAACGCGCTTCTCAACGCGCCCATAAACACAACAAACACGTGGTCGAGTGGGCGGGGCTTCGCGACCCGGAAGAATCTCTAGTTGGAGGATCGATTATTACTAAAAAGTAATAATTCTAGGTTGAATTTGATTGGTATACTAGCATACTTCTTCATATGGCAGAGACAGTAAAGTAGTGTGCTATTCTAAATTCAGCCAGTTGTCTAAATTGCGTGTAGACTGATGTCACGTGTTTCTGTTACTTTCCTCAGCGCTGCTCAGAAAGGACCAATCAGAGGAGAGAAAGCTGCGGCAGATTTACATTAAATATCAGAATGGAATACATATTTGAACAATTGTATTCTCCAATGCGGGGGGTTTTAATGTTTTAGATAATTTGTATCAAATATGATCATCCTCGTGCGATGGATCAACATCCTAAACTTTAAAAGGCTACTTTGTATTTGTATGTATAGACACAATTGATACTGTGAAAAATTAATCTTATATGTGTATAATATTACTTTTCTAACCACCGTAGGACTGTACTGTTTGATGTGTCATTCTTTAAATCAAATATAATTTTTATTTTACTTATTTTCAAATGTATTTATGTATTTTAATTTTATTTTACACTGGCCAAAAAGACAGTCCAGGTTTTTAAATGTGGATCGAGCGCCACCTGGAGGACAAACTATCTATCTATCTATCTATCTATCTATCTATCTATCTATCTATCTATCTATCTATCTATCTATCTATCTATCTATCTATCTATCTGTCTGTCTGTCTGTCTGTCTGTCTGTCTGTCTATCTATCTATCTATCTATCTATCTATCTATCTATAATGTGCTTTTCTCTGCAACTCATTCGTGTGTGTGTGTGAGTGTGTGTGTGTGTGTGTGTGTGTGTGTGTGTGTGTGTGTGTGATGAAAACTACAGTAAAGATATAAGACAACATTAGTGACAGTGATATTCACCTTTTCTGGACTTTAAATGTGTTGAAATTATTTGATTTCTTTCAGTGGTTCAGATTATTGCTACATTTTTATTATTATGATTATTATTATTGAGCACCACAAATCTTGTACATATATAATTATGCAATGTCAGTACAGATGATGTAAATACAGTAAAGATATGCATTCATACACAACAGATAAGACCACTGCACATCACAGGGAATAAACTAAGCTTACTACATAAAAGTTATACATTAAGAACTTTAACATAATTAATTGAGAACAAAGTAAATACCAGATATTTATTCATACACATCAGAAGGAATTTAGGCATTAAAGGATTATAAAGTTAAGTTTAACTAGTTTCCATGCATTTACATTTCTGGATAAAAATGAACTAGAAGCTCTGTCTTGATTTCATGAGATCATAAGCTTGAGTTTGAGCTTTAATCACTGACACATAAATCATTATAGGAGGAAAACTGATTTAAAGGAATAAAGAAAGAGAAATAATAATATAGGTTACAGGTCTCTTTAAAACATGCACACATTCACTCTTATTGGTAAATCTAATATGAAAATGCAAAACAATATGCAAAACTCATCACATAAACAATAGCACAAGTTCAATTCAAAACGGTGAAATTTCATAACTAAAGGTTGAGACGTTCACATCACTGGATATCACTGTCAGCTGCTGATACACACACACACACACACACACACACACACACACACACACACACATATCACTGGATATCACTGTCAGCCGCTGATACACACACACACACACACACACACACACACACACACACACACACACACACACACACACACACACATCACTGGATATCACTGTCAGCCGCTGATACACACACACACACACACACACACACACACACACACACACATCACTGGATATCACTGTCAGCCGCTGACACACACACACACACACACACACACACACACACATCACTGGATATCACTGGATATCACTGGATATCACTGTCAGCCGCTGATACACACACACACACACACACACACACACACATCACTGGATATCACTGTCAGCCGCTGATACACACACACACACACACACACACACACACATCACTGGATATCACTGTCAGCCGCTGATACACACACACACACACACACACACACACACATCACTGGATATCACTGTCAGCCGCTGATACACACACACACACACACACACACACACACACACATCACTGGATATCACTGTCAGCCGCTGATACACACACACACACACACACACACACACACACACACACATATCACTGGATATCACTGTCAGCCGCTGACACACACACACACACACACACACACACACGCACACACACTCTGGTGTGAGTGACAGACACTAATGACAGACACACACACTAATGATCTTCAGTAATTACTGTCACACACACACACACACACACACACACACACACACACACACGCGGTGTAATGAGTGTTCTCAGAGTTTGAGCCCTAGACACATCGCCAGCTCGTTCTTCTGGATCTTCCCGTCTCCGTTGAGGTCGCAGTGACCCAGCAGAACCAGTTTAAACTTGTCCAGGTCCGGGCCGCTGAGACTGGGCTGAAACACACACACACACACACACACACACACACACACACACACACACGTGAACATCTAACCAGCCGGATCAACACAAACGGTCAGGGATTCTGTGATATAGAGAAATAATGAGCTTCACCTTCACCAGCTCCATCATGTCTTTGACGAAACCATCGACCTCTTCGCCTTCCAGAGCGTTGGTGTTACTCTACAGCACAAACACACACACACACCGCACACACACATTTCACACACCGCACACACACATTTCATTTCAGCTACTGGCCAAACATAGTTTAACTTCATGCACTAAAAACACAAACTAAAACACAAATAAAAATTAATAAAACCGAACACACACACACAAAAAATATAAAGTTAAAATGAAAAAATGAAACATAAAAATAAAGCTAATTGACAGGATTTAATAGTGTCTGAAAGGCTCGTTTCTCCTCTTACCACGTCATAGTGAGCGAAGATCTTCTCGAAGTCTCTGCGTCGATCCTCCTGACTGCCGGCCTGAACAAACACAGCAATAAACTCATCATTACAGACCATAAACCTGTGAAAGAGCACGAGTTTATACTTCATATCTCACTAGCTGGAGTTTATACTTCATATCTCACTCGCGTGAGTTTAAACTTCATATCTCACTAGCTGGAGTTTATACTTCATATCTCACTCGCGTGAGTTTAAACTTCATATCTCACTTCATGGGCCCTATCTTGCACCCAGCACAATTGACTTTGTACAGCGACGCATGAGTCATTCCTATTTCTCACCCGACGCACAGCGGACTTTTCCCTCCACAGACGCACGTCGGTAAATTAGGGAATGAACTTGCGCTCCCGGGGGCGGTTCAGCGAAAAGAGGAGGCATGTTCCGGCGCAAACGTTCCCTGGTGCTATTTTGCAGTTTCAGAAAACAGTTCCGCCACTGACCAGGAGAAACCTCGTCTAAAGTCAGTGGCGCGTTCACAGGCTATTTTAAGGCCGCATGCTTGGCCATAATCAATGTAGCGTGTGCACATACACTTTGCTTCTCTCATCTACACACAGACGCAGTAGTTCTCATTTTTAGAAAACCATACATTATTACAAGGAAAAATATTACCACACGAGGGAAATCATAGTTGTGTCCATGAAGATGTGAAAAATAGGCATAAATCTAGCTTACACATTTACCCAAATTATCATGCGCCTGTTTAAGCGAAGCTAATCTGGGTGGGTTTCTCCATCCCCAATGTCACTTCTCTGTGTTTTACGGCCCTGATGGGAACGTCGGTCTCCTCGGCTGTGAACCGCTCCTGGCAAATCCGCCGTTATAATAGCAATCCGCCATGGAACAAGCACACCTGCTCTTAAAGGGAATGTGAGATGATGCTCTGATTGGTTTATTTCACGTTACGCCCAAACCACACCTATGAGTAATGAAGCGACTTCAGACCAACACATTTTAGATTTGCGTCGGAGACCCGCCCACAAAGTTACTTGGGTTTCGCGCTTGATACTTGCATTTCAGATCGTTAAAATAGGGCCCCATATCTCACTCGCATGAGTTTATACTTCATATCTCACTTGCCTTCATCTCAAACTTCAGTAGGAAGTTCTCCTTCAGCGCCAGGATCCTGGAGACAAACATCAGCATCAATATGAAGATCATTCACTATATATTCACATATTTCTATGCATATTTAAATACATTATTATGAATCAAACCAAAATAAATCGAATTATGATTCATGTATGCATCATTTAGTAAAGCCCAATCTGAAGCAGATCATCTCCAGTATATCTTATTCCACAGCGAGCAGAAAGAGACGTAACCTCGCTTCCCTGAGATACCGGATCGAGCATTGCGTTTGGGTTATTAATAATCCACACACTATGGGGAAACTTTATTTTCTCTGAATACTGAAGTCTGATTGGTTCACGCTTCAGTATTCTGAGAAAATGGAGTTTCCCTATAGTGTGTGGATTATTAATATCCAAACGCAATGCAAAGTGAACCGTATCGAAAGGAACTAGATAAACTTGACAAAGAAAACCATCAGTTATACAGTTTACAATTATTAGACACAAACATCTGATTGACCAATCATAATCAGTTATTCCAGAGTCATGTGACTGATGAGATTAGCATCACCTCGCCAAATCATTCAGATCCAAACGACCATCCTGGTTTTTGTCAAACATCTTCATCTGAAAGTCAGGAGGCAGAATCACATGAGCTGGTTATTATTCTTAACTAAAACTACAATTATGTTATATATTTGAGTCAATACACCATCAATCCTTCATCCAAAGCGTGTTTTTGTCTTACTCTGATTCTGTCACGGTTCATGGATCCATGTGTTCATTTTGCGTCAATGTCTGGTGTGTTTGTGGGTGTGTGTGTCGGTGCGTGTGCGTTGCCTAGTAACCACAGCTGATCACTCTAATCAGAATTCACAGCTGTAGCTAGTCAGCTGCCTTTATTTAGCTGGCGTGTGAACTGTGTGTTGTCGGTTCGTTATTCATGTCTTGCCGGTTACCTCGTCAGAGTTTCCATGCTGTGTGGCATTGTCTGTCTAGTGTTTCTTCAGCCTTATGGATCTTGTCTGACTTCCTGAGTATTACTATCTCTGTCCTTGCTGTCTCAATAAACTGTCTTTCACTTGCACTTGGATCTTGGGACTCATTATTGTGACAGAATGAACCGACCACGATGGATCCAGCAAGTGCGGCTGAGTTTAGTGAAATCCTGTTGAAAAGCAATATTCGCATGCAACAACAGGAGGAACAGACGATGGCCACGGGTCGCGCTGTCCAGGCGCTGGTGGCCCAAGTTTCCGAATGAACTAAACAGTTGCAGCAACTAAGGACCGAGGTGGTTTCTGTTCAACATCCAGCCGCGCTCAGCCCACCTGCTTCTGCGGTTCAGACCAGTCGCCCCACTGAGCCCCGCCTTCCGCCTGCAGCGTTCTACTCCGGTGAGCCCCAGTTGTGTCGCTCGTTTTTGGCCAAATGTTCTTTGTACATCTCTCTTCAACCTTCGTCATTTCCTACTGAAGAATCTGAGGTGGCCTTTATAACCTTGTTCTCGGGTCGAGCGGCCAGCTGGGGAACTACTGTTGTTTCGTTTGAAACATTTTCCCTGGAGCTCAGAAAGGTCTTCTCGTGGAGCTGCGTCAAGGAGATCGCACTGTAACGGACTACTCTAATGAATTTTGCACTTTGGCTGCGGAGTGTGGCTTGAATTCGGAGGCACAATGGGACATGTTTTTATAAGGACTTTCTGAGTCCATCAAGGATGAAATTTACTCACTGGATTTACCCGCGGGGGTTGGATAAACTCATAGACCTGGCTATTCAGGTGGACATGAGACTACGGTGACGGGGTCCACGGACACTGCGAGGGTGGTATGCCAGTGCACAGAGTCATGTTTCACTTTCCCTTAGCGAAACTATGAAGTCCAGTCTATCGCAGCAGGAGAAGCAGAGAAGGAGAGAGGGGACTATGTCTGTATTGTGGAGCCGCCGGTCACATCGCTCTGCAGTGTCCAGTGAAAGCCAGCACCCGCCAGTAGGTAAGAGGTTACTGACGGGTGAGACTACACTGACTAAATCCTCTTTTTCAGCTACTCATATTCCTATTAGCTTGAAATTACATTCTCAGAGTTATGACTGTGAGGCTCTAGTGGACTCGGTAGCAGAGGGTAATTTTTTAGACATAAACCTTGCTCACAAGCTCAAGATACCTGTGATGATGCTCTCTCAACCCATCTCTGTAGTTGCACTTAATGGTCAACTATTACCCTCCGTCCCACACACCACTGCCTCCTTAAGACTCATCACCTCTGGCAATCACTCAGAGAACATTGACTTTCTTTGGATTGACACTCCTTCTGCTCCTGTGGTTCTGGGACACCCCTGGCTTGTCCTCCATAACCTTCATATAAACTAGGGTATGAATTCTGTTTTCACTTCGAGTGAATTTTGCCATGCTTCTTGTTTGTTGTCTGCGTGTTCTTCTGTGTCTTGTTCTATGTTTCAGGATGAACACACGGATTTGTCTAACGTGCCATGCGAGTATCTGGACCTGAAGGGAGTGTTCAGTAAGTCTCGAGCTGCTTCCCTACCTCTGCATCGTCCCTATGACTGTGCTATAGACTTATTGCCAGGTACGTCTCCGCCTAAAGGCAAGTTATATTCGCTTTCCTCCCCAGAAAGTGAGGCCATGGAGAAATATATTTCTGATTCTCTAGCAGCCGAGATCATTTGCTCCTCTTCTTCTCCGGCTGGGGTGGAGCTCTTTTTCATGAGAAAGAAAGACGGCTCTCTTCGCCCCTGTATTGACTATGGGGGGCTTAATGACATCACGGTGAAGAATACTTATCCTTTACCGTTGATGTCATCAGCAGGGCCTGAAGTTAACTTTTTTGACCACCAGCCACTGTGGCAGGTGGATTTAAAAATCCACCCGCCACAGTGACTTTTTACCAGCCAGTTTTTTTTTTTTTTTTTTTGCCTCATAAAAGGTGAAAAAAAAAGGAACTGCACAAACATTTGTTCTTTAACTTGTAAGAATACACATTTAAGTGCTGTCAAGTTATTAACGAGATCCATACAAGTAATAATAACTCTTAGAATACAGATATAGACCGAGTGCAGCTCGTAGGCTATGTAAACAAATCACACGCGGCTGTGTTGATCGCTGGGCAGCTGTTAGTTACAGCGTTCAGGAACCGTTATGTTGCGTTCGCACCGGACGCGAATAGCGCGTCAGGCGCGAATTTAGACGCATATTCGCGTTTGGTGCGTATGGCTGACTTCGTTTAAATGTCAAATAACAACAGTTGCAAAAAAAAAAAAAAAAAAAAAAAAAAACGCAAAGATCCAGCCGCTTTAGTTACTGTTGCTATGTCCGACAAGCTACACCGCGCTCACGCCAAACCATGATCTCACGCAATGAAAAACACATCGCGCAGCAGAGAGGAGGACACTGACAACACGCTGACAGACAAGACAGTCCTGGTTACTTTTGATTTTAAACAAAGTATCAACGTTAAAATTTGGTCATTTTTAAAGAAATTTAGACAATACCGTTTTTGTGGCTCTGTAATGTGTCTTTACAGATCGCTGTGGTGCCTGCTTGTGAACCGATCATCTCTTCTTTCTAGTTAATTTATAGCATAAAATAAACATGAATGAACATAAGAAGGAATGAAGTTTTAACTGCGGAAAGATGTCAGTCAGTAGGTCTACTCAGTACACTCCGTTTTTTCAAGTTCAAATCATCCAACGTTGAACTCTCCTGACTGCTTTGTCGGACAAAAAAAAAAGGCGGATTCGGCGGATTATGATTGGCCAGATCGCCGTCAATCAAACTCCCCGCGAAGGGTCGATTCTCATTGGCTACCTGCCAATGTGGCAGGTAGATTGACAGTGTTACCCGCCAATTGCAGAATTCACCCGCATTTGGCGTGTGGTCGGGTGTTAATTTCAGGCCCTGGTCATCAGCCTTTGAGCGTCTGCAGGGGGCGTCATTTTTCACAAAATTGGATCTCCGTAACGCTTATCATTTGATTCGCATAAGAGAGGGGGATGAATGGAAAACCACTCTCAATACCCCCAGGGGGCACTTTGAATGTCGCGTTCTTCCTTTTGGGCTCTCCAACGCTCCCACGATTTTCCAGGCACTCGTCAATGATGTGTTGAGAGATATGGTAGATCAGTTCATTTATGTTTACCTGGATGACATACTGATTTTTTCTCATTCTCTCCAGGAACATGTTCAACATGTCAGGTGAGTGCTTCAGAGGTTGCTAGAGAATGGGCTTTATGTCACGGCGGAGAAATGCGTTTTTCATGCACAGTCTGTTCCTTTTTTGGGGTACATCGTCTCGTCCGAGGGAGTGCGCATGGATTCCGACAAGGTTCAGGCTGGGGTGAATTGGCCAACTCCAGATTCCCGCAGGCCCTGCAGAGGTTTCTGGGCTTTGCAAATTTTTACCGGCGGTTTATTCGCAATTTCAGCCAGCTAGCCTCTCCTTTGACTGCTTTAACCTCCACCAGAACTCTGTTCAAGTGGTCCAGCGCAGCGGAGGCTGCGTTTACCAAACTGAAAAGCTGCTTTGTTTCAGCTCCCATCCTTGTCGCCCCTGATCCATCTAGGCAGTGTGTGGTGGAGCTTGACGCATCAGAAGTAGGGGCTGGTGCGGTTTTATCTCAGCGCTCTTCCGCGGACGGCAAGATGCACCCCTGCGCGTATTTTTCTCACCGTCTGTCACCTGCAGAATGTAATTATGATATTGGTAACAGAGTTGCAGGCAGTGAAGCTTGATTTGGAAGAGTGGCATCATTGGTTTGAGGGTTAGGGGGTTCCCTTTATTGTTTGGCCTGACCACAAGAATCTTGAATACATCAAGTCCGCCAAAAGGTTAAACTCTAGGCAGGCTCGGTGCATCAAGAACGGACATCAAGAACATCAAGCCGGACGCTTTATCCCGCATTTTTGATCATTTGGAGCACCCGTCTTTTTCCGAGCCCATTGTGCTGCAAAAGCTTTTTGTTTCTGCGGTCACATGGGAAATCAAGTCGAAGGTCCGCACGGCCTCTCAAGGGGTAACGCCCCCGCCTGGATGCCCACCGGGTCATTTATTTGTGCCAGACTGTTTGAGATCCGAAGTTATCCGATGGGGTCATTGTTCCAAGGTAGCTTGTCATCCTGGGGTTAAGCGCACCATGTTTCTCGTTAAACAACGGTTCTGGTGGCCATCTATGGCTCGCGACGTTCGTCTTTTTGTTTTGGCTTGCTCAGTCTGTGCTGTCTTCCAGTCGACCCCCTGCTGGACTCCTTCAACCGTTGTCAGTTCCTACGAGACCCTGGTCATACATTTCGCTAGATTTTGTTTCGGGTCTCCCTCCCTCACAGGGTAACACAGCGATTTTGACCGTGGTGGACTGGTTCTCGAAGTCAACTCATTCCTCTGCCCAAATTACCTTCTGCCAGGGAGACAGCGGTAGCTGTCATTGACCACGTCTTTCACATATATGGCCTCCCGATGGATGTGGTCTCTGACAGGGGGGAATTTTGTCATTTGTTGGGGGCGACTGTTAGTCTTCTGGGTTCCATCCCCAGAGTAACGGGCAGACGGAGAGGGCCAACCAAGATTTAGAATGAATGTTGTGATGTTTGGTCCATCAGAATCCCTCCTTTTGGAGCCAACAACTCTCATGGGTTGAGTACGCACATAACCCGTTACCAGTCCCAGCTACGGGCCTATCTCCATTTGAGTGCAGTTTAGGTTACCAGCCACCTGTGTTTCCCAGTATGGAATCCGAAGTTGCGGTTCCCTCTGCTCACGCTTTTGTCCAGAGGTGCCGTCGCACCTGGAGCAGGGCTGGACCGGTCCTCCTCCAGGTGGGGGCGCACACTAATGCTCAGGTTGATCGTGCCTCGAAGCCTCCCGTCTATGTCGTTGGTCAAAAAGTGTGGCTTTCATCTAAAAATATACCTCTCTAGTCCGTCAGTAATAAGCTTGCGCCCAAATATATTGGCCCATTTACTGTCACAGAGATTCTTAGTCCGGTTGCAGTTCGACTCAAACTTCCTCCATCCAAATTAAAGACATTCTGGATCACTCCCTTATTGATGATTACAATCATCAGGTAAGTTCTCCTGGGAGTGCCAGGAGGCACACTTAGGGGAGGGGGTACTATCTCGGTTCATGGATCCGTGTGTTCATTTTGCGTCTATGTCTAGTGTGTTTGTGGGTATGTGGGTGTGTGTGTCAATGCGTGTGCAATGCCTAGAAACCACAGCTGATCACTCTAATCAGAATGTACACAGCTGTAGTTAGTCAGCTGCCTTTATCTAGCTGGAGTGTGAACTGTGTGTTGTCGGTTCGTTATTCATGTCTTGTTCTCGTTGCCAGTTACCTCGTCAGAGTTTCCATGCTGAGATTGATTCCTGCATCCTCATCTGAGTTTCCACACTGTGTTGGTTTACTGGTCTAGAGTTTACATCAACCAGCATCCTTGTCTGTGTTTCCACACTGAGATTGATTCCTGCATCTTCGTCTGAATATCCACGCTTGTGGCATCGTCTGTCCAGAGTGTTCTTCAGCCTTATGGATCTTGTCTGACTTCCTGAGCATTACTATCTCTGTCCTTGCTGTCTCATTGCACTTGGATTTTGAGACTCATTATTGTGACAGATTCACTATGGTAAGCCTGTTATAAGAGTATATATTTTAGACCTGACGGGATGGTTTTGGCGGGGAAATTGCACACATCCGTCACTCGCCCGTGTGTCTCGTCAGAGTAATAGAGTAAAGTTGCTTTGCATGTCTGGTGTGGGTGTGTGTGTGTGTGTGTGGGTGTGGAACAGAGAAGAGTCTGCTGGAGAAAAGAGAACGAGACAGAGCTCGTAATAAAACAAGAATCAACATCAGCTTGGCTTTAGGAGATGGAGAGAACTGAGGGGCTTAAAATGTTGTAAAGTGATGGTGATGTCTACAGTAAATTGCATATTTTTCCTCCATATTCTCACTATATCAGACTATGTATGAGCCATAAAAGCCTGATGCATCACATATGAAACATTTTGTCTAAAAGTTAAATTTCTCAAAAAATTAATTTATGGCATGGTGTTACCATGATATTGGTGTACTCCTCCAGTCTGGCTGTAGTGATCTCTCTGTTGTTCTGATGGAAAAGATCCCGCAGGAAACTCTGACATCATCAAAACAGAGATGGCAGCGTGAGTACACACACACACATGTACGCGCACAGAAAGTGACATCATCAGCACAGCTCACCTTCAGCTCCGCAGCAGAGATGTATCCACTGCTGTCGGTGTCATAGCAGCGCCAGATCTGAGATGAGACCAGAGAGTCTCAACACCGGATTTAAAGTAAACTTTAAGTAAGAGAAACCTGATGATGAAGATTGTGAGTGTGAGGTTCTGACCCTCATGAACTCCACGCTGTTCTCCAGCGGCGTCTCCCTGCGGAACAGCAGGAGGAAGTTCTCCTCCTCGTGGAGAACCACAGCAGCCAACTAATGACAGACACCACAACATCAGCTTTAGAGGATCATCAGTTACTCATCCTCATGCTAATGTAACATCAGATCCATTCTAGACAGACAGACAGATTAGACAGATAGACAGATTAGATAGATAGACAGACAGACAGACAGATTAGATAGATAGACAGATAGACGGATAGATAGACAGATTAGATAGATAGACAGATAGATGGATAGACAGACAGATTAGATAGATAGACAGACAGATAGATAGATAGACAGATTAGATAGATAGACAGATAGACGGATAGATAGACAGATTAGATAGACAGATAGACGGATAGATATACAGATTAGATAGACAGATTAGATAGACAGATTAGATAGATAGACAGATAGACGGATAGATAGACAGATTAGATAGATAGACAGATAGATGGATAGACAGACAGATTAGATAGATAGACAGACAGATAGATAGATAGACAAATTAGATAGATAGATAGATAGATAGACGGATAGATAGACAGATTAGATAGACAGATAGACAGATAGATATACAGATTAGATAGATAGACAGATAGACAGATAGATAGATAGATAGATAGATAGATAGATAAACAGATTAGATAGATAGACAGGTAGAGACAGATATATTAGATAGATAAAAAGATAGATAAACAGATTAGATAGATAGACAGATTAGATAAATAGATAGATAGATAGATAGATAGATAGATAGATAGATAGACAGATAGATAGATAGATAGATAGATAGATAGATAGATAGACAGATACATGGATAGATAGATAGATAGATAGATAGATAGATAGATAGATAGATAGATAGATAGATAGATAGATAGATAGACAGATTAGATAGATAGATAGATTAGATAGATAGATAGATAGATAGATAGATAGATAGACAGATTAGATAGATAGATAGATAGATAGATAGACAGATTAGATAGACAGATACATAGATAGATAGATAGATAGATAGATAGATAGATAGATAGATAGACATTAGATAGATAGATAGACAGATTAGATAGATAGACAGATAGACAGATTAGATAGATAGACAGATAGATAGATAGACAGACAGATAGACAGATTAGATAGATAGATAGATAGATAGATAGACAGATTAGATAGATAGATAGACAGATTAGATAGATTAGATAGATAGATAGATAGATAGACAGATTAGATAGACAGACAGACAGACAGACAGACAGACTGACAGACAGATAGATAGATAGATAGATAGATAGATAGATAGATAGATAGATGCCAGTACCTGCTCCATGGACAGGCGTCCTCCTGTAACTTCACAGCTGGACAGAATCGTGTCTCTGATCTTCTGGAGCTGCTGCTCATCAAACTACAAACACGACACACGCGTGACATTCATCTAAGATCATATGAGAATCATAAAGTACACGTGTTCAAAAACGAATACTTCTATTCATCAAGGTTAGAGCGGAGTGGAGCGGTGCACTGCAGGTCTGTCCCCGTCCACTTTAAAACTTTATGTGGTGGCCGTAGGAGCTTACCACACTCCTTTAGCTGGAATGTCAGTGGGTAAAGAGCCTTCGGTGCCTCGTTTCCTCCGGGGAGCTCTGAGGCTGAGCTCGTACATCTGAGCTCGTACGGGTGCCGACATCTGGCCACTGTCCTGCAAGGCCTTTCCCAGGCTCCCTTCGAGCCCATCGAGGAGGTTCCGGCCAAGTTCCTGACCTTGAAAGCTTTGTTCCTCCTTGCTATCACTTCTTTTAAAAGAATCGGAGATCTGCAAGCACTGTCGATGGCACCCTCGTGCTTGGAATTTACACCTGGCATGCTTAAAGCATTCCTTCATCCTAGACCAGGCTATGTCCCTAAGGTCCCCACTAATGTGGCCAGATCTATCATTCTGCAGGCCTTTTGTCCTCCTCCTACTTTCCAGAACTCGGACCAGGAAAAGAACAATCTGCTATGACCAGTCAGAGCGCTAGATGTCCACAGAGCTGCCCTGTGGCGTCAATCTGGGGTGTGTTTCCCGTACAACGCCGTAACTCGTGCTTCACTATCATAGTGCGCTGCATCGTTGAAGAAATCAACTAGCTAGTCTCGACTGTTTCCCGAAACCGTATTGTGGTCGTTCAACCACGTTGGTTAATGACGTCACGCACGTGCAGGAGTAATAACTACTGTTAAGGAATCTGTTTGAGATTGAATTAATGCAAGATGTTTTGCTATAAATTACAGACATGGCATCTGAGGACTAATTCTAATTTTTCTCAGATATTTTGCTGTATTTCCAGATTCGATCATCGGCTCGCTCTTATGCACTAGAGCTCGTTCACACATGCATGCGATGTAATGCATGTAAATGACACTTGTATGTATTCTAAATCAAATATATAGATTGTCCTGAATGTCAGCTTGCTTACTTGTCTCTAGATCAGGATTTATTGAGTCCACATGTCATGCAAACTATAAACTCTGCTTCTAACCACAGGTCGAGATCTGTCGCTCCAAACACACAACTCTGCGATGCTGTTTGCGAATGTTCATTGGAACGATGATTTCGGGAAACACAGACTCGCTGAACTGCTGAGAACGACAGAACTTGCGAGAGGGTGGTGAGACTATCCCACTGTACTAGGAGTATGTCGGCCTCCAAGGCCCTTATTTCACGGAGTCGCTCTCCAGGACGTCTGTGATGTGGCAGGGTGGTCCTCACCGCACACATCTGTACGGTTCTACTCAGTGAACTTGGACTCTACACCGGGGTCCCTCTCGTCGTCCTAAACACACAACACAGCTGACACAGGGAAACACACAACACAGCTGACACAGGCAAACACACAACACAGCTGACACAGGTAAACACACGACGCAGTGAAACACACAACACAGCTGACGCAGGGAAACACACAACACAGCTGACACAGGGAAACACAACACAGCTGACACAGGGAAACACACGACACAGCTGACACAGGTAAACACACAACACAGCTGACACAGGGAAACACACAACACAGCTGACACAGGGAAACACACAACACAGCTGACACAGGTAAACACACAACACAGCTGACACAGGCAAACACACAACACAGCCGACACAGGTAAACACACAACACAGCTGACACAGGCAAACACACAACACAGCTGACACAGGGAAACACACAACACAGCTGACACAGGTAAACACACAACACAGCTGACATAAGGAAACACACAACACAGCCGACACAGGGAAACACACAACACAGCTGACACAGGTAAACACACGACACAGCCTACACGGGTAAACACACGACGCAGTGAAACACACAACACAGCTGACGCAGGGAAACACACAGCACAGCTGACACAGGTAAACACACAACACAGCCGACACAGGTAAATACACAACACAGCCGACACAGGTAAACACACAACACAGCCGACACAGGGAAACACACAACACAGCCGACACAGCTAAACACACAGCACAGCTGACACAGGTAAACACACAACACAGCTGACACAGGTAAACACACAACACAGCTGACACAGGGAAACACACAACACAGCTGACACAGGTAAATACACAACACAGCTGACACAGGTAAACACACAACACAGCTGACACAGGTAAACACACAACACAGCTGACACAGGGAAACACAACACAGCTGACACAGGGAAACACACAACGCAGCTGACACAGGTAAACACACAACACAGCCGACACAGGGAAACACACAACACAGCTGACACAGGGAAACACACAACACAGCTGACACAGGTAAATACACAACACAGCTGACACAGGTAAACACACAACACAGCTGACACAGGGAAACACACAACACAGCTGACACAGGGAAACACACAACACAGCTGACACAGGTAAACACACAACACAGCTGACATAGGGAAACACACAACACAGCTGACACAGGTAAACACACAACACAGCTGACACAGGTAAACACACAACACAGCTGACACAGGGAAACACACAACAGAGCTGACACAGGGAAACACACGACACAGCCGACACAGGGAAACACACAACACAGCTGACACAGGCAAACACACGACACAGCCGACACAGGTAAACACACAACACAGCTGACACAGGGAAACACACAACACAGCTGACACAGGGAAACACACGACACAGCCGACACAGGGAAACACACAACACAGCCGACACAGGTAAACACACAACACAGCTGACACAGGCAAACACACGACACAGCCGACACGGGTAAACACACGACGCAGTGAAACACACAACACAGCTGACGCAGGGAAACACACAACACAGCTGACACAGGGAAACACAACACAGCCGACACAGGGAAACACACGACACAGCTGACACAGGGAAACACACAACACAGCTGACACAGGTAAATACACAACACAGCTGACACAGGTAAACACACAACACAGCTGACACAGGTAAACACACAACACAGCTGACACAGGGAAACACAACACAGCTGACACAGGGAAACACACAACGCAGCTGACACAGGTAAACACACAACACAGCCGACACAGGGAAACACACAACACAGCTGACACAGGGAAACACACAACACAGCTGACACAGGTAAATACACAACACAGCTGACACAGGTAAACACACAACACAGCTGACACAGGGAAACACACAACACAGCTGACACAGGGAAACACACAACACAGCTGACACAGGTAAACACACAACACAGCTGACATAGGGAAACACACAACACAGCTGACACAGGGAAACACACAACACAGCTGACACAGGTAAACACACAACACAGCTGACACAGGGAAACACACAACAGAGCTGACACAGGGAAACACACGACACAGCCGACACAGGGAAACACACAACACAGCTGACACAGGCAAACACACGACACAGCCGACACAGGTAAACACACAACACAGCTGACACAGGGAAACAC
This sequence comes from Squalius cephalus, assembly GCF_949319135.1. NCBI lineage: Eukaryota > Metazoa > Chordata > Actinopteri > Cypriniformes > Leuciscidae > Squalius > Squalius cephalus. The sequence continues at coordinate 46,549,939 of NC_137129.1, forward strand.
ACAACACAGCTGACACAGGGAAACACACGACACAGCCGACACAGGGAAACACACAACACAGCCGACACAGGTAAACACACAACACAGCTGACACAGGCAAACACACGACACAGCCGACACGGGTAAACACACGACGCAGTGAAACACACAACACAGCTGACGCAGGGAAACACACAACACAGCTGACACAGGGAAACACAACACAGCCGACACAGGGAAACACACGACACAGCTGACACAGGTAAACACACAACACAGCTGACACAGGGAAACACACAACACAGCTGACACAGGAAAACACACAACACAGCTGACACAGGTAAACACACAACACAGCTGACATAGGGAAACACACAACACAGCTGACACAGGGAAACACACAACACAGCTGACACAGGTAAACACACAACACAGCTGACACAGGGAAACACACAACACAGCTGACACAGGGAAACACACGACACAGCCGACACAGGGAAACACACAACACAGCTGACACAGGGAAACACACAACACAGCCGACACAGGCAAACACACGACACAGCCGACACAGGCAAACACACGACACAGCCGACACAGGTAAACACACAACACAGCTGACACAGGGAAACACACAACACAGCCGACACAGGCAAACACACGACACAGCCGACACAGGGAAACACACAACACAGCCGACACAGGCAAACACACGACACAGCTGACACAGGGAAAAACACAACACAGCTGACACAGGGAAACACACAACACAGCTGACACAGAGAAACACACGACACAGCCGACACAGGGAAACACACAACACAGCTGACACAGGGAAACACACAACACAGCTGACACAGGGAAACACACGACACAGCCGACACGGGTTAACACACAACACAGCTGACACAGGGAAACACACAACACAGCTGACACAGGGAAACACACAACACAGCTGACACAGGCAAACACACAACACAGCCGAAACAGGGAAACACACAACACAGCCGACACAGCTAAACACACAACACAGCTGACACAGGGAAACACACAACACAGCCGACACAGGGAAACACACGACACAGCCGACACGGGTAAACACACAACACAGCTGACACAGGGAAACACACAACACAGCTGACACAGGGAAACACACAACACAGCTGACACAGGTAAACACACAACACAGCTGACACAGGCAAACACACAACACAGCCGAAACAGGGAAACACACAACACAGCCGACACAGCTAAACACACAACGCAGCTGACACAGGTAAACACACAACACAGCCGACACAGCTAAACACACAACACAGCTGACACAGGGAAACACACAACACAGCTGACACAGGGAAACACACAACACAGCTGACACAGGGAAACACACAACACAGCTGACACAGGTAAATACACAACACAGCTGACACAGGTAAACACACAACACAGCCGACACAGGGAAACACACAACACAGCTGACACAGGTAAACACACAACACAGCCGACACAGGTAAATACACAACACAGCCGACACAGGTAAACACACAACACAGCCGACACAGGGAAACACACAACACAGCCGACACAGCTAAACACACAGCACAGCTGACACAGGTAAACACACAACACAGCTGACACAGGTAAATACACAACACAGCCGACACAGGGAAACACACAACACAGCCGACACAGGGAAACACACAACACAGCCGACACAGCTAAACACACAGCACAGCTGACACAGGTAAATACACAACACAGCCGACACAGGGAAACACACAACACAGCTGACACAGGTAAACACACAACACAGCCGACACAGGTAAATACACAACACAGCCGACACAGGTAAACACACAACACAGCCGACACAGGGAAACACACAACACAGCCGACACAGCTAAACACACAGCACAGCTGACACAGGTAAACACACAACACAGCCGACACAGGTAAATACACAACACAGCCGACACAGGTAAACACACAACACAGCCGACACAGGGAAACACACAACACAGCCGACACAGCTAAACACACAGCACAGCTGACACAGGTAAACACACAACACAGCTGACACAGGTAAACACACAACACAGCTGACACAGGGAAACACACAACACAGCTGACACAGGTAAATACACAACACAGCTGACACAGGTAAACACACAACACAGCTGACACAGGTAAACACACAACGCAGCTGACACAGGGAAACACACAACGCAGCTGACACAGGTAAACACACAACACAGCCGACACAGGGAAACACACAACACAGCTGACACAGGTAAACGCACAACACAGCCGACACAGGTAAATGCACAACACAGCTGACACAGGGAAACGCACAACACAGCCGACACAGGGAAACGCACAACACAGCCGACACAGGGAAACGCACAACACAGCCGACACAGGGAAACGCACAACACAGCTGACACAGGTAAACACACGACACAGCTGACACAGGGAAACACACGACACAGCTGACACAGGCAAACACACAACACAGCTGACACAGGGAAACACACAACACAGCTGACACAGGCAAACACACAACACAGCCGACACAGGCAAACACACAACACAGCCGACACAGGCAAACACACAACACAGCTGACACAGGGAAACACACAACACAGCCGACACAGGGAAACACACAACACAGCTGACACAGGTAAACACCCAACACAGCTGACACAGGGAAACACACAACACAGCTGACACAGGTAAACACACAACACAGCTGACACAGGCAAACACACAACACAGCCGACACAGGTAAACACACAACACAGCTGACACAGGTAAACACACAACACAGCTGACACAGGGAAACACACAACACAGCTGACACAGGGAAACACACAACACAGCTGACACAGGTAAACACACAACACAGCTGACACAGGGAAACACACAACACAGCTGACACAGGTAAATACACAACACAGCTGACACAGGTAAACACACAACACAGCTGACACAGGGAAACAGCTGACACAGGGAAACACAACACAGCTGACACAGGGAAACACACAACACAGCTGACACAGGCAAACACACAACACAGCTGACACAGGTAAACACACGTGCTAGAAGAGTTTGTGTTTGTTGTTTTAAAAGACCATCAAGCGGTATCTCTGTTCGTAATCAGTCCTTCACTGACCAATCATCGTTCATTAGCAGAATGCTAGCGTGTTATGGGCAACAACAACTCAACCTGTAAGAAATCGAAAGGACATAAGTACTCGTTCATTCAACTTTCGACCTATAACCCATGTTGAACTTGCAAAACCTACAATCAAATCTGAGATTTCTCAACGGCAATCGGGTGAAAGAGACAAATTTAGCCGTCTAGCGCCATAGACTCCCATTCATTCTGCACTCATGGGCGATCGCCCCCAGTGGAGCTCTGGTGGAACTACAACCAAAATTCGGTACAATAGGACTTAATAGGGAGTGGCCAGGCTCTCCGTAGACGGGCTCTGATGACATCATGCACATGCGGATTACTGTTCAGTCTATAGTGTTTCATCGCCATCTACTGGCCTGGCAGCAGAATATAGGGGGTATTAGTTGTTTTCGCGGATCCGTGTTTACACGAAAAACTCAAAGGAAAAACTTCTCTGTTTTAAGCATATCGTTGTCGTGTAAACGTACCTTTAGATACAAAATATCAAAACAAATGTTATTGATGGTAAATTAAGAAACACAAACACTTGATTTTACTCACAGTCTTCGACGTCTTCATCACGCTCCGTAAAAACTCCCCCAGGTTCTTCCCGTCGATGAACCCGTCATCTGCACAGAAGCAGAGGTCAGCAGCAGGTCAAAGGTCGTTCCTCATGCGTGAGGTGTCGGGTGTGTGTGAGGTGTGTGAACTCACCGTCGCGGTCGAACTGAGTCCAGGTGTTGAGGAAGGTGGAGGCGGTCAGACCTCTGAAGAAACTCTCCATGACTGATGATCAGAGTCGAGCTGCAGGTCGTCATGAGCATCAGCTGCTCCTCCTCTCCTCCGGGCCACAATTACACCCACATAATGATCCGTCACTGGAGACAACACACAATCACACACAAACAGAGCAAACCCACACACTCCACAGCTGCGCTGCTCACGCAAAACTACATTCATCTCATAACCATAACACAGACAGAAGAAGAATACAGAAGTGCATCAATAATTCATCAGATCTAAACAAAACGTTTCTCTAGTCTAAACAGACCCAGACGAAATCTATCACACACACGCACACACATACACTCTCAAACACACGCACACACACACACACACAAACTCAAACACACACTCTCACAAAACACACTCAAACACACACCAATGACGACATCTATCACACACACGCACGCACGCACACACACACACACACACACACACATACACACTCAAACACACGCACACAGACGACATCACACACACACAAACACTCACACACATACACACTCAAACACACAAACACACACACTCACTCACAAACACTCACACACTCAAACACACACTCACACGCACCCACACTACAAAAAATACAAATAAATGGATGTTACTTTGAAACATTTTTCACTTCTAGTGATATATATATATTTTTTTACAAATAATTAACAAAGAAACAGCAAGTAACAACCCAGAGAACAGGGAAGGTTCTCTCAAAGTTATTAACAAATGTTCCTCCAGTAACATTAATAGAACGTTTGTTCAGAGTCATCTGGTCTTTAATAATGTTAGCACAAAAAAATCATTTATACATCATTCATAGAATGTTTCAGTTGGATGTTCGTCTGATGTTTTTTAAATGTTGTTACTTTGATTCAGAACGTTCAGAGAACATTCAAATGTAACGTTCCATAATGTTTGAAGAATGATACAATGATTAATGTTCACATAACCAAGAAAAAAACGTTTTTAAGAACATTCAGAAATAATGTTTCTAATATTTTTGTTAGCAGGGACATTCAATTAAACGTGAAGTTTTAAGTACAAAGACTGAAATAGTATTTTCTTGTAAAATGTCCAGTAATCTTTAAAAAAGTTTTAAATAAAACAGTGTATGTTCGACACTGAAGAACCCTTGAGATTATGACAGTACCGAAAAACCAAGGACTTACATTTGTTTATAATAATCAAAATAATCAAAACTTTCCACACTTCAGAATCTCACCGCCGATGAATTGCGTTTATAATTCCTCATTTTATTTTCCTGTGCTGTAATTATGACAATGATGATTGATTTCAAACTTTTTTATTAACAAACACTAGGGAGCGTTGAACTGACGAACTACAGTTGATTGAGTGATTCCAGAAAACTCCAGATTCTGATTCAGTTTGATCTTGAATGAAAAGGACAGGGTTATTATATTTACCTGAATCCATAACAATACATATTGTTACATGAAATGAAATAAACAATAACTACAATAAAACTAACCATAACTTGATGTACTGATAAATGAAATAAAAATGTATATAAACTATACTGATATATTTAAAAAATAATAATAAAATAACAAAAAAACAAAATTAAAAAATTAAAATGAAAACTGGTTCAAATGGTTAAAAAAGACTATAACTGTATCTCAATAATACTATAATAACACTGGATGAGAGAAAAATACAATTTGATTTTTTGTGTTTTTAGCATATAATTTTTTATATATATTTTCAATTTGATAAATATTTTAAGTCATCTTGGAAGTTTTTTGAGGCCCCTTGTTGAGAAGCACTGATCTAGCTCATAATCTTGCATTCACGTTTAACTAGAAATGATTTAATAATGCAAAAAACAGTTTTAAAACATATAAAGTGCAGTAGAAGCCACTGCAGAGTCCGACATCAGTCAATCAGAAGTGATCACGCGCTGTGATTGGCCGGAGCGGCTGAGGGGAGGGACTTAGTGCGCTGGCGCTCGGTGTCGCCCTCCTCTGGGTCGGTCCGGGACTGAACGCAGGAGATGGAGCGGCTGACGCTCAGTGTGTGTGAGGTGTGTGTGTCGAACACAGGAGACTCAGGAGCTGCAGGCAGAACCAACAGTCAGGATCAGCAGAAGAGATTTCTGATATGAATTACACATCATGGAACTCACGGGGGTCTGATGAGGCCCCTCCCTCTGTGCTGTGAGTGACAGGACCAGGCTCCGCCTCCTCAGTGACTGACAGCATCGGCAGAGCAGGGGATTCTGGGACATCGTCCAGATGAGGAGGAACTGATGACAGAAGTCATGAGTGAGTCAGAGGTCAGATTCATCACGTGTGTGTGTGTGTGTGTGTCTGTGTGAGAGAGTGTGTGTGTGTGTGTGTGTGTGTGTGTGTGTGTGTGACTCACTGATGCAGTCAGAGGTGCTGAACGACACGGATGGACGGCTGGAGCGGTGCTCGGATGACGGTGTGTGTTCAGCTGTGTGTGCAGGTGTGTGGGTGTCTTCAGGTGTGTGTGTGTGCTGAGGTGTGTGTTTGAGTTTTCTGGCTGCAGGTTCATCTTGAGCCTCTTTCTGGACTGCTAGTATCATGTGTCCATGATCTCCACCTGCTCAATAACAGAAAACTGAGAACGCCTGACCAGACAGTTGTGAAGTATTCTGAAGTAGTTTTAAAGGGGTTATATGTAGAATTCAGAAACCCTGGATGTTAGTGACACCGGTGGGTGGCCATGAAGTGAACTGCAGCAGCACTTGCAATGCAGGTGCTAGGGTATTCTGGGTGGATGATAGGGTGTTGCTATAGGGTTGTTTTCAGTGCTATTGTATTCTTAGTGGTTTCTAAGAAGTTCCTAGGGTGTTGCTACAGCGTTGTGTTCTGGGAGGTTGCTAGGGTGTTGCTATGTGGTTGCTACAGCGTTGTGTTCTGGGAGGTTGCTAGGGTGTTGCTATGTGGTTGCTACAGCATAGTGTTTTGTTAGGGTGTTGCTATGCAGGTGCTAGGGTATTCTGGGTGGTTGCTAAGGTGTTACTATGGGGTTATTTTGCAGTGCTATGGTGTTGTTGGTGGTTTCTAAGAAGTTCCTATGGTGTTGCTATGTGGTTGCTACAGCATGGTGTTCTGGGAGGTTGCTAGGGTGTTGCTATGCGGTTGCAATGGTCTTCTGTCAGTAAATTTACACAGACATTAGACTCACACACATCAACATCATCATCATCATCATCTTAAATACACAATGACGTCACCTTCATCAGGAGCTTCAGCTTTGGATGCTGCAGATGGAGATACGCCTGCCTGCGAGTGACATCATCATCATCATCATCATCAGTCAGCTCATGTTTATCAGAGATTTCATCATCTGAATGCTGAATAAATAAGCTTTCCATTGATGTATGGATTGTTAGGATAGGGCAATATTTGGCCGGGATACAACTATTTCCAAAATATCCTCATGGAACATGATCTTTACCTAATATCCTCATGATTTTTGGCATAAAAGAAAAATCGATAATTTTGACCCATACAATGTATTGTTGGCTATTGCCACAAATATACCCGTGCGACTTGTGACTGGTTTCGTGATCCAGGGTCACATATGTGATCAGACTGAATTGGACCACAGTGTTGACCAGCGTGTGAAACTCACCTTCTTGCGCTTCTCTTGTTTGGCCCGTATCTCCGCCAGCAGCAGGTCGCTGCCGAGCACCTGCGCGCCCATGTGACGCCCCGTCAGCGGACTGCCCCGTTTGACGCCCTCCTGCATGTGACCTTTGACCTCATGCGCAACAGGCTCCGGGATCACGAGGGGCTCTGGGGGCGGGGCATCTGTTTCCATTGTCGTCACGGAGACCGTTGTCATCATTGTCACGGTTGCCATGGGACCGGGGGTGGGGCTGGTGGGCGTGGCTTTGGTGGAGGAGCGATGCTTGATGAGGCTGAAGAAGCCGCTCAGTCGAGAGTCTCTGCTCTTCTCTGTGTCCGCGTCAGGCGCTCTGCACCCAGCAAGAAAAAGCCGTCATTTCACCGTCTAGGTCAACTACCCAGCATGCAATTTTGCTTTTAAAAGATGTCTGATAGCCATCCAAACACAGCCCAGACATCTCGGCTAAAACAAGGCAAAATTTGGGCTGCCAGTGAAAATTGTATAGACGTCTAAACCAGAGCCCAAGAATAGACTCGTCATCAATTAGACAACAAAGAGTGAAGAAATTAAACCAAACACCTTGTAATCACTGTTGCCTTTGCTTACATGATGGAATATCATACATTTTGCAAATTGTTTTGGCAAAAACGATGTAACCAAATTCAATTTTTTTTGGCTAAAAGTGGGTTATCTAATTTATGATTAGTCTATTCTTGGGCTCTGGTTTAGATGTCTATACAATTTTCACTGGCAGCCCAAATTTTGCCTTGTTTTAGCCAAGACGTCTGGGCTGTGTTTGGACGGTGAGACAGAACGAGCGTGAGGAGACCGAGTCCACCATACACACTCCACTTCACATCTCACATCTTACTTAGCTACGATGTTGGTGACTTTTCTGGAGTAGAACTCTGGAACGCCTTCATCCACAGAGCTGCTCTGATCCAGTTCCTGCACAGGGTCGGTGCTGATTGGCTGACACTGAGAAAACATCCAATCAGAGGCATTTAATGAGACGGTCTGTCTATGAGGATGATTCACACTGACCGTGCACTTTCACCTCCAAACTCAAACATTTCATTCCTATCTAGTCAAGTCAGTCAATTTCTACAGCACTTTATTCAGTACAGATCGTTTCAAGCTGTGTGCAACTTCACAGTAATAAACAGGAAAATAACAGAATCAATGATGCAAACTTCATCAAGTATGAGAGAGATTCAGTGGTGAAGCCGCTCTACAGAAGATGAGAGAGTCATTATTCAGATCAGTTTTTGTTCTCATCTGATAGTGTCGGTGCAGTCAGATTAATATTATTACTGGATATTATGTGTCCTAATGACATGAAAATAATAATGTGCCCGGTTCATTTATTTTGTCCTTGGCTTTGTAAAAAACTGTCCCACTTTTATTAAGTGGCTTTAACAACTATGTACTAACATTGAAATTAATAATTTGATACAATGGACTTATTGTGTACATACATGTTTTTACATTGTACTCATATTTTAAAAATACCAGCATGTAATTACAGCTGTAATTAATTTATGTCATTACATTTGTAATTACACTGTTGACCCTTACACCTTAACCCAGCCTTAAACCTACCCATACCACCACACCCATATGTCCCTAACCTTACCCGTATCACACCTCAATAGCAGCAAAAGTGTTTTACAATACAACATGAACACAATAAGTACACTGTACAAGTACATAAAGCCACTTAATGTAAAGTGGGACCAAAACTGCTTTGCGTCCCTGTAAACTCACACGCTGTGTTTCTCTGAGTGTGTTCTGGCGTCTCACGGCGGCTCTGCTGGGTTTGGTCTTCTTGGTCCGCCGCGGCCTGAACTTGGTGGCGTGCTGAAGAGGGGGCGTGTCTCCGGTGGGCAAGTCGCAGAAGCTCATAGGCTGAGGCTGCGGTAGCTCCGCCTCCACTGGGGGCGGGGACTCTGGCTGTGGAGGGGGCGGAGTCGGGGGCGGCGGCAGATCGCCCACACAGGGAGACACGTCCTCTAATGCCTTAAACAGATCAAAGTCCAGCTCTGACATGCACACACACACACACACCAGAAACACAATTAACCAGCAGTAATTAACATACTCTAATGAGAGCAATGGAATCTGATTGGTGTAGGTGATATGTACCGAAGGCGGAGGACATGGGTCTGAACATCCTGCTGTGAATGCTCTTCCTCTTGGCTTTATGTGTCCGCTGGAGATCGAACACACACGCAGACAGACATCAGCATTCACCTGATATAACACTCACATCTCATTAACACTCATATGCATAAGCAAATACACAGCATCAACATGGTGTGACTGTTCTTTTTGGAGTTCATGATCACAGTATTATTTCACAGAAGAGAAAAAAGCAGAACAATCTGCTCAACATCTGCGTGTGTGTGTGGGCATGTTTAGCTATACTTGTGACCAAATGTGTGTGATGGGTAGGTTTAGGGGTCGGGTTAGTGTGTGTGTGATGGGTAGATTTGGGGTCGTGATAGTGTGTGTGTGTGTGTGTGTGTGTGTGTGTGTGTGTGAGTGAGTGAGTGTGTGTGAGTGAGTGTGTACCTGTGGTTCTGGATCTGCTGGTATCTGTATTTCTTTCTCGTCTAGAACTTCTGTCTCCTGTGAGTCCTGATGCAGCAGCAGCTGCTGACCTCTCCTGCTCAGATGACCCGCCTGACACACACACACACGTGAATGAGGCACACACACATTTACACTGAGATAATGTGTAGTTTTGTGTAAGTAAATCTCACCAGCGTGTGTTGAGAGCGAGAAAGTGACTGCAAGATCTCATCAGTTATGTATTCAGAGAGACACGACGCCATACTGAGCTTCACCTCACTGAACACACACGCACACACACACACACACACAACAATCTGTTAACATGTGACTGTGTGTTAAATGATTGACACGTTACCTCAGTAGAGATGATCTCTGTGTAAGTGTGAGCGGACCTGATCTTGTTGATGATGTCGAAGGCCGACTGCTCCAGCAGGGTGGAGGTGATGAAGGCCTTCGACACACTTGTCCTCCCTTCACTGGCGTGGAGAAGATTCTCACGCAAACACGCCTGCTGCATGACGTGAGGACACACACTCTGAGCCGTGTCCAACATCGACACCAGCAAACCCTGAACACACACACATCTCAGAGAGTTTCAGTGTGTGTGAGTGAGTGAGTGAGTGAGTGAGTGTGTGTGTGTGTGTGTGTGTACCTGCAGCTGCTGGTCTATAAGTATGCTGATCTCTCCTGCCACTGAACACAGTTTCTCCTGCACCTGCTGCACACACACTCCCGCTGACCCGTCACTGATGCCTGCCAATGAGCGCTGGTCATACAGACTGCGCAGAAGCTACACACACACACACACACACACACACACACACACACACACACACAGAACATGCTGATTTAGTTCATCTTCAGGAGCACCTATTGTACTTTTGTCCATGTTCATCTCTCTTTAGTGTGAAATGTTGCTGTTTGAGCATGAAAAAGCTCCAGTTAATCTCTATATCAGTCACTGTTTCTTACTCAGTCGGTCACCGATGAATTGGGATCTCGTTTGAGAGACCAATCCACTTCGAGTGTAACTAAACGAGCCAATGCACATTGGCATGCTGGTTTTGCATCCAACGGCCCGCAGCGCGGGTCTAAATACGGAAGAGCATCGCATATTTGCCTTTCGCTTCTCTGCTTTGCCGACCGGTTCATCTGTTCTGCTCCTGCAATTCACAGGCTGTGTACTGAGAGATGAGTCAGCTGTTCTGCATTCATGGATGCGTCATGTTCTCACTACAGGAACATGACCATCGCGTGTTGAGATCAAGACTCGAATACGTCTCTCGAGGCGGAGTCCCTTTGCCTATTCCCCGATCTAGTTCTGGATCTGGTGGATCCGGTCTACTTCGGCTAATAGCACCGGTGATCTGATGATAACCCTGCATCTCTTCCGTGAGCACTTAACCTCATAAAAAAAAATGTAAAAAAATTCCTTTTCCTTTAATCCTCCTTTGTCTGGCTTATGCTACTCTAAGCAATGCCCGAACTTTGTATTTTTGAGCACTTCTTGTGTTGTTTTTGCCTATTCATGATGACTCGCTTGCTTTAGTTCCCATTTGTAAGTCACTTTGGACAAAGGCTTCTGCTAAATGACTAAATGTAAAATGTAAATATAACAGTGACGGCTTCCCCGACGAGACCTCCTCTTGCACACTGGAGCCAATGAAGCTTGCAAGGGAGGGAGTGTCCGGGCATGCTGTGGTTTTCATGGATGCCTCGTCCACCTGCTGGGGGGCCACGTAAAACGGGCATGCAGTCTCGGGCATGTGATGTGCACTTCAACTGCCTCGAGGTGCTTGCAGTACGTCTTGTGCTGCGCCACCTCAACGGGCCGCTACATGGCAAGCATGTGCTGGTGTGTACGGACAGCACTGCCGTCGCATTGATGCAACTCACCCTCCATCTCCCCTTTTGGAGTAGGGTGGCCATACGTCCGGATTTTGGCCTCATTTGCACTCATTTGCACTGAATCGGCCTAAAAAAACCCGCTCTAGAATCTTTATTGGGACGCAGCAGCAGCGTCCAATGCCGTAAGATCTCTGGTCAAACAAATGATTGGCTGAAAGCGGTGTTAAATAAATATCTGATATATCATTGGTTAAAAAACATAAACAAGCCTCCACGTCGTGGAGTCCACGTGCTGGCTACGTCATAACATAACGTTAACATGCCGAAACGTCAGACCTCATTTAATCCGGAATGGACAGACGAGCACGAGCTTGTCCATGATGACCCTAGAGGAGCTGAGCAGAGGGGGAACTTCTTTGTTAAGAACTGAAATTTGGATTTATTTATTTTTCGCATTCATTATTTGTTTATTTGTGTATTTCTGTTATTTCCAGAAGTCCATAAATGTTATGTTTTCTGGCACTGTGCACTTTGCAAGACAGGTTCATCTCAGTGGTCAGTTTTTGAAACAGACATCTCTTGAATAAATACAAATACTGTGAACAAACACTTTTTTGCCTCTTCTGTTACACATAGGTCTACATCAAGATATATCGTAGATCAAATTGTCTGGCAATGAATAGACTATTTCAGAATCACTGAATCATGATACCATCGATATGATGGACAAAATTGTATTGTAATTGCGAGTTCACCAGAGTCCTATGCAATTATTCTTGCCTCACTAAATGCCGCAAAGTGTCCTCCTTTTTGGTGTTATGGAAATGACCACCCTACTTTAGAGTCAGAAGCATCTGAGGACGCTTTGTGCCACTCACATCCCAGGCATGCTAAATCATGCAGCGACAAGCTTTTACACAGCCTATGCTTCCAGGAGAATGGAGACTCCATCCCCAGGCGGTCCAGATGATTTGGAGGCGCAAAGGTAGATCTGTTGCCTCTCCGGACAGTTGCCAGTTGTTTGACGCCCTGATCGAGGGGAGGGCACGGACGCGCTGGCACACAGTTGGCCTCGGGGTCCTTTACCAAAGTGATTCTTCTCGCACAAACACTGTGCAAAGTCAGGGAGGAAAAGGAGCAGGTCTTGTTAGTTGCGCCGTACTGGCCCAACCGGACCTGGTTCCCGGAAGGATCTAGGAAGGATCTACTTTCTCAGAGACGGGGAATCTGGAATCTCCACGTCTGGTCTTTGGATGGGATGTGGAGGTTTTAGGTGACTAACCCGAAGCGGTGGTAGACACCATCACTTTGGCTAGAGCCTCCTCTATGAGGCGCCTGTATGTGTTGAAGTGGAACTTATTCGTTGAGTGGCGTTGAGTGGCGGAGATGCCCGGTCAGGACTTTGCTTTCCTCCCTAAAGCATGGGTTGGAGTGAAGGCTGTCCCTCCACCTTGAAAGTGTATGTTGCCACGATTGCCACATATTACGATGCAGTTGAGGGTAAGTCTTTAGGAAAGCACCACCTGATCCTCAGGTTCCTGAGGGGTGCTCCTCGCCTCACCTCTATACCCTCTTGGGACCTGTCTCTGGTGCTCAGCGCACTGCAGAGACCACTCTTTGAGCCCTTGCAGTTAGCAGAGTAAACAATCCTGTCGATGAAGAGGGTAGGGGACCTGCAAGAATTTTCAGTTGACGAATCGTGCCTGGAATTCGGG
>NC_137129.1:46568630-46578630 GCF_949319135.1 Squalius cephalus
GAGAACATCAGATAAACATCAGGAGAACATCAGAAGAACATCAGGAGAACATCAGGAGAACATCAGAAGAACATCAGGAGAACATCAGAAGAACATCAGGAGAACATCAGGAGAACATCAGAAGAACATTAGCAGAACATCAGAAGAACATCAGGAGAACATCAGAAGAACATCAGAAGAACATCAGGAGAACATTAGCAGAACATCAGGAGAACATCAGAAGAACATCAGGAGAACATCAGGAGAACATTAGCAGAACATCAGGAGAACATCAGGAGAACATCAGAAGAACATCAGGAGAACATCAGAAGAACATCAGAAGAACATCATGAGAACATCAGGAGAACATCAGAAGAACATCAGGAGAACATTAGCAGAACATCAGGAGAACATCAGGAGAACATCAGAAGAACATCAGGAGAACATCAGAAGAACATCATAAGAACATCAGGAGAACATCAGAATAACATCAGGAGAACATTAGCAGAACATCAGAAGAACATCAGGAGAACATCAGGAGAACATTAGCAGAACATCAGGAGAACATCAGGAGAACATCAGGAGAACATCAGAAGAACATCATGAGAACATCAGGAGAACATCAGAAGAACATCAGGAGAACATTAGCAGAACATCAGGAGAACATCAGAAGAACATCAGGAGAACATCAGAAGAACATCAGAAGAACATCATGAGAACATCAGGAGAACATCAGAAGAACATCAGGAGAACATTAGCAGAACATCAGGAGAACATAAGGAGAACATCAGAAGAACATCAGGAGAACATCAGAAGAACATCATGAGAACATCAGGAGAACATCAGGAGAACATCAGGAGAACATTAGCAGAACATTAGCAGAACATCAGGAGAACATCAGGAGAACATCAGGAGAACATCAGCAGAACATCAGGAGAACATCAGGAGAACATTAGCAGAACATCAGGAGAACATTAGCAGAACATCAGGAGAACATTAGCAGAACATCAGGAGAACATCAGGAGAACATCATGACAACATCATGAGAACATCAGGAGAACATCAGAAGAACATCATGAGAACATCAGAAGAACATCAGGAGAACATCAGGAGAACATATGAAGAACATGATCAGGTCTGGTGGACGTTGGATTGAGACATCAGGAGAACATCAGGAGAACATATGAAGAACATGATCAGGTCTGGTGGACGTTGGATTGAGACATCAGGAGAACATCAGGAGAACATATGAAGAACATGATCAGGTCTGGTGGACGTTGGATTGAGACTCACTTGAGTCCTTCAGCAGGGAGTCTGGTTCCAGACAGGCAGATGTTCTGGAGGGACGAAGCACTGCTGAAGAACTGCTTGAAGGAGGGCGGAAACTCCTTCCCTCTCCTGCAACACAAACCACCAGACTGAAACACATGACACCTGTGTGCGTGTGTGTGTGTGTGTGTGAGAGAGAGACAGAGAGAGAGAGAGAGAGAGAGAGAGAGAGAGAGAGAGAGAGAGAGAGAGAGAGTGTGTGTGTGTGTGTGTGTGTGTCGTACTTGTGACTGAAGACACTTCTGGACATGTTGAGAACCGTCAGGTGTTTGAGAGAGCCGCGGTGCAGTGACGAACACACCTGAAGAACACCAAATATGATCATCCTCAAATTAATAAGGAACCTATATATTTTTATGCATAAAGACCAAATTAATACAGTAAAATTAATAGTATAAACATGTGATTAGTATTATTTGAAAAATATTTAGTTTCTATTATGTTACATCATTGCATTATATTCTATTCCTCATAATACTGTACTGTTAGATGTGTTTGATTTATTTAAATAAAATAGTATTTATTTGTATCAATTTATTTATTTTTAGCAAATGTAATTATTATTTTTTTCAATTGAAATCACATTGTATTTATTATCATCAATTTATTAATTTTAATTAATAAATCAATTGTCTTTTTTCTTTTTTTTAATTAACCAAATGTATTTGCTAGTTAATTTAATATTTTTTAATTAGGGCCCAAGCCCTGAAAGGGCGAAGGCCCTATTGTTTCCGGTAGGATTATTTATTAGGGCCCAAGCCCTGAAAGGGCGAAGGCCCTATTGTTTTCGGTAGGATTATTTATTATTATTATTATTATTCTTATTTTTCTGTCAACCTTTCGGGCACTTTTGAGACCCTTAACGTGCTCGAAAACTCTTGAAACTTTGCACACGGGTCAGAACCCGCGGCCATCAGGGCCGGGCTGAAGCTGGTACCCGGGCGTGGCAGGGGGGCTCGACAGCGCCCCCTTGAACGGGGTCTGAAAACTTGGTCCATAAATCAGACACGCTTGCATGTAATAATATGAAACTCGGTACACATATAGATCTCATCGGGCCGAACAACTTTCGTACTTTTACTTTTTACGCCAGCCCAACAGGAAGTCGGCTATTATGGGTTGTTTTGAAACGCATGCTGTGGAATTTAATGTACTCCTCCTAGAGAATTCATCCAATCGCCTCCAAACTCGGTCAGCATGAAGTCAAGACATTGAGGATGCTAAATTGCGGACAGATTTTTGATATCTCGAACGGTTTGGCCGTGGCAAGGAAACGAATTTATGGCGAATAAGGGACACAGGAAGTGTGTTATAACTTCAGCATACATTATCTGATCTTGATGAAACTTCAGCAGTGTGTTCGTTGTGAGAGGCCGAACACAAGGATGTGACTATTGTGAGTCAAAGTTATAGCGCCACCAACTGGCAGCAGGAAGTGTGTCACTTTCAAAATGCTTTGAAATCACTCTCTTATTTTTACCCGATTTGCTTCAAACTTTATGTGTATAATGTAGACACACGGCAGATGTAGACCTGTGAAAGGATTATTGATATCTTAGATATTGTTGCCATGGCAACGCATCAAACTTTAATATTCTTTTTTGATGCTTTTGAGACTCTTAACATACTTGAAATTGCATGAAACTCGACAGACACATCACACTTATTATCCAGTAGACATGGGCAAAGTTTCAGAAACGGGCGTGGTGAGGGGCTCAGTAGCGCCACCTTTAGTCAAAAATGGGGGCTTAGTTTTACCTAGAATCACAAAACTTGGTATGTATATTGTTCTTATCGAGCCGGACAACTTTCTAATTTACACTTATTAGCTCAAAGCAACAGAAAGTCAGATATTTTGGTTTGAATGTGATTTTTTGGAGAATTTTCTCTCTCTCTCTGTCTCTGAGTGTGTGAGGGGTGGGGGTGATTTGTCAGTTGAGTGAGATTTACTTTTTCATTTGTTTTTCAAGGTTTCTGGGGCTTTTGGGTCCCTAAACGTGCTCGAAAACTCTTGAAACTTTGCACACAGGTCAGAACCCGCGGCCATCAGGGCGGGGCTGAATCTGGTAGCCGGGCGTGGCAGGGGGGCTCAACAGCGCCCCCTTGAACGGGGTTCTAAAACTTGGTCCATATATCAAACACGCTTGCATGAATTAATTTGAAACTCGGTACACATATAGATCTCATCGGGCCGAACTACTTTCGTGCTCTAAGTTTTACGCCAGCCCAACAGGAAGTCGGCTATTTAGGGTTGTTTGGAAACGCTTGCTGTGGAATTTAAT
Source organism: Squalius cephalus (assembly GCF_949319135.1). Taxonomy (NCBI): domain Eukaryota; kingdom Metazoa; phylum Chordata; class Actinopteri; order Cypriniformes; family Leuciscidae; genus Squalius; species Squalius cephalus. The sequence continues at coordinate 46,572,221 of NC_137129.1, forward strand.
GTACTCCTCCTAGGAAATACATCGATTCGCCTCCAAACTCAGTCAGCGTGAAGTCAAGACATTGAGGATGCTAAATTGCGGACGGATTTTTGATATCTCGAACGGTTTGGCCGTGGCGAGGAAACGAATTAATGGCGAGAAAAGAGAAACACGAAGTGTTATAACTAATGCATACATTAACTGATCTTTATGAAACTTCAGCAGTTTGTTCATGGTAAGAGGCCGATCAGATGGATGTAACTATTGTGTGTCAAAGTTAAAGCGCCACCAACTGGCAGCAGGAAATGTGTCACTTTCAAAATGCTTTTGACAAAAGTGGGGGGGGGGGGTCGTTTTACCTACAGTAGCACAACTCAGTACGTATATTGATCTCATCGACCCGGACAACTTTCTAATTTAAAGTCATTAGCTCCGACCATCAGGAAGTCAGATATTTTGGTTTGAATGTGGATTTTTTGCAAAATCAGCCTCCAAAAGGCACTAAAAGCCTCAAATCTTCTAAAAATGTAATTTTATACCATTTATTTCTATATAAAAGTATACAAATATCACAACTAAACCCATTTTATTCTGTTTTTAAAAAGAATTTTATTGTAATTTTATTTTAAATTTTAAAACAGTAAAGTAAAAAAAAAATTCAAGTCATACATAGGGCTATACTGCCCTCTTGTGTCCAAAAGGACATCAAAATAATATATAAAACTTTTTACCAGCTAGGCCAATAATGTATTTAAATATACATTTATTAGGTATGTGTCTGAGGATATTTTCCCACCAGTTAATCGACGTGTGTGACACGAGCGGGTGCTTTTAAAACGCTAATATAAAAGTGAAAGAAAAATACGGACGTCCGCACGGACATTTATAATGGTGCACACACAAATCACACACACGTTGGAAAGAATTATGCTTTTAAACAACACTAAACCGCCATTAGATGTCGCCAAGTGACCGTCTTAATGAGCGAGTCATTGATTAATTCGTTCAAACGATTCGAAATCCATAAACATATACAGATCCATAAACATGGATCCATAAACATCCAATCCATAAACATAAACAGATGTTTATGGATTGATCATTCAATCTTTGAGTCAACCAATTCGTTCAAAATGCTGAATCATTCAGTTATGAGAAAACACGTTCCTGTGAGATGCGTTCTTCTGTGATCTTTGTTTAACTATTTTCGCTGCTGAAACAGAACAAAAACAGTCAATATTGTATCTAAAATGTAAATGACTTCATTTTAACTGTTAATATCCTGTTGTATGAAATCAATGTCACAGTTTCAATTGTGATTGTATTCAGGAAATAGTTGCCTACTCGTCAAATGATACAAATATTAGAACTAAACCCATTTTATTCTGTTTTTGCAATTCAAGGAGTATGAAAAAGTTAAAAACAGGCTATTTAGTGCTATTTGGTTCAACAAAAAATCAAACATAGGGCTTATACTGCCCTCTTGTGTCCAAAAGGATATTAAAATAGTATATAAAACGTTTTACTAGGTAGGCCTATTGTATTTAAATATAAATTTATTAGGTATATGACTGTGTGTGTACATTTTCCCATCGGTTAATCGACGTGTGACACGAGCGGGTGCTTTTAAATCGCTAATATAAAAGTGAAAGTAAAAAACGGAGGTCCGCACGGACATTGATAATGGTGCACGTTGGAAAAAATGATACTTTTAAACATAACACTAAACCACCATCAGGTGTCGCCAGGCGACCATCTTAATGAGCGAGTCATTGATTCATTCGTTCAAACGATTCGTTCCAATGACTAAGTCATTCATGATTGAGACAGATGTTTATGGATTGACCATTGAATCTTTGAGTCAACCGATTCGTTTCAAAATGCTGAATAATAAAGTAATGAGAAAACAAGTTGCTGTGAGATGCTCGATGGTTCTGCTGATCTTTGTTTAACTATTTTTGCTGCTGAAACAGAACAAAAACAGTCAATATTGCATCTAAAATGTAAGTGACTTAATTGTAACTGTTTATTAACCTGTTGTATGAAATCAATGTCACAGTTTCAATTGTGATTGTATTCAGGAAATAGTTGCCTACTCGTCGTCTATCATATGTTAGAAAATATATAAAAACTCCATATTTGTAATTTTTATAGTCAGTATGTTGTTAACTGCGTTGCGTTTTTGTTTGCTGCGCTCAATTGTTTACAATTCTCCTGGAGAAGCAGCATGAGCCTCAGCAGGGCAACATTGTTACCATTGATCAGTAATACATACATTATTAACTGCTGATTGCAACTTAAAATGGATGTAATGAAATTAGAATAATCTCTCGTTTTAGTGATTCCCAAGTTATTTTTTTGTTATTGACGTTCTAATCAGGCTATACTCTGGTCTGGCAAGTAAAATTCTCGTTCAGGTAGGCCTATTGTATTTATATATAAATATATTAGGGATGTGACTGAGATAAAATTTTCCCACCAGTTAATCGATGTGTGACACCGCTGAGGGCTTTTAAATCCCTAACTTAAAAGCTAAAGTAAAATACAGACGTCCGCACAGACATTGAGTAGAGCGAGCATTTTCAATGTATGCCTATGGAAGTAGGAATGAACTTAAACATTTTATTTGTTTTTATGTGTCCACTGTTCAACCGCAACCGCGTCACACACACACACACACACACATTCCAGAATTGCAAGCCTATTCATTATAGCCCTAATACAATATAATAATAAATATAGTCAACCTAACATATACGAATTACACTGCTCTGTTTAAATAGTCAGTAGTACATATTGTACCATTCACGGTAAGCAGAGCTCCACTGTGATGTTTCCAAGCACATTTTTGCGCGTGTGAAGAGGATGATTTTTTCTATCGATATTGGAACACGAGTGAAGTACAAAGCCTATAATAAAGAACAGTTTAACCTCCAAATACATCGCAAATATTGAAATTTTTTATTCTAATGAGAGGGTTACGTGAGACCAACACTGCTTACTTTCGTTTTTATTTTTACATTAAATTTAAATGATTTGTTGTGGAATATTTTGAGTGTATCATAAAATCAGAATAAGGTAAGACAAGTAATATTTTCTGTCTTATATATATATGTGTGTGTGTGTAAATATATATATATATATATATATATATATATATATATATATATATATATACATATATAGACATAGATAGATAGAAAGATATATATATATATATTTATATATATTTATATATATATATATATATATATATATATATATATATTTATATATATATATATATATATATATATATATATATATATATATATATATATATATATGTATAAATATAGCTGCGAGCAGCGGTGGAGGGCCAAAGCCGGCGGCACCGCCATCCCCGGTGCCTTTAGGTTACTAAAGGCACTGGGGTTGCGGTGCCACCGGCTTGGGCCCGTAATCGCTGCTCGCAGCTATATTTATTATTATTATTATTATTTTGTCAACCTTTCGGGCACTTTTGGGGTCCTTAACATGCTCAAAAACTCTTGAAATTTTGCACACACGTCAGAACCCGCGGCCATCAGGGCCGGACTGAAGCTGGTACCCGGGCGTGGCAGGGGGGCTCGACAGCGCCCCCTGGAACGGGATCCGAACACTTGTCCATAAATCAGACACGCTTGCATGTAATAATATGAAACTCGGTACACATATAGAACTCATCGGGCCGAACAACTTTCGTGCTCTAAGTTTTACGCCAGCCCAACAGGAAGTCGGCTATTTAGGGTTGTTTGGAAACGCATGCTGTGGAATTTAAAGTACTCCTCCTAGGGAATTCATCGATTCGCCTCCAAACTCGGTGTGCATGAAGTCAAGACATTGAGGATGCTAAATTGCGGACGGATTTTTGATATCTCGAACGGTTTGGCCGTGGCGAGGAAACGAATTTATGGCGAAAAAATGAAACAGGAAGTGTGTTATAACTTCTGCATACATTAACTGATCTTGATGAAACTTCAGCAGTGTGTTCGTTGTAAGAGGCCGATCGCACAGATGTGACTATTGTGAGTCAAAGTTATAGCGCCACCAACAGGCAGCAGGAAGTACATCACTATTAAAATGCTTTGAAATCACTGTCTTATTTTTACCAGATTTGCTTCAAACTTTATGTGTACAATGTAGACACACGGCAGATGTAAACCTGTGAAAGGATTATTGATATCTTAGATACTGTTGCCGTGGCAACGCATCAAACTTTAATATTCTTTTTTTATGCTTTTGAGACTCTTAACATACTTGAAATTGCATGAAACTCGACAGACACATCACATTTATTATCCAGTAGACATGTGCAAAGTTTCAGAAACGGGCGTGGTGAGGGGCTCAGTAGCGCCACCTTTAGTCATAAGTGGGGGTGTTAGTTTTATCAACAGCAACAAAACTTGGTATGTGTATTGTTCTCATCAAGACGGACAACTTTCTAATTTACATGAACCATCTCTGACCAACAGGAAGAGAGATATTTTGGTTTGAATGTGGATTTTCTGAAGAATTTTCTCTCCCTCTCTGTGTCTGTGTGTGTGTGAGGGGAGGGGGGGATTTGACTATTGCTTTTATATTGTTAATCAAGGTTTCAGGGGCTTTTGGGGTCCTTAACGTGCTCAAAAACTCTTGAAACTTTGCACACAGGTCAGAACCCACGGCCATCAGGGCCGGGCTGAAGCTGGGACCCGGGCGTGGCAGGGGGGCTCAACAGCGCCCCCTTGAACGGGGTTCTAAAACTTGATCCATATATCAAACACGCTCGCATGAATTAATATGAAACTCGGTACACATATAGATCTCATCGGGCCGAACAACTTTACCCCGGTCAAGTTTTACGCCAGCCCAACAGGAAGTCGGCTATTATGGGTTGTTTGGAAAACGCTTGCTGTGGAATGTGAAATACTCCTCCTAGAAAATTCACCGTGCCCCCTTCAAACTCGGTGTGGATGTAGTCAAGACATTGAGGATGCTAAATTGCGGACGGATTTTTGATATCTCGAACGGTTTGGCTGTGGCGAGGAATCGAATTTATGGCGAGAAAAGAGAAACACGGAAGTGGAATAACTTCTGCATACATTAACTGATCTTGATGAAACTTCAGCAGTGTGTTCGTGGTAAGAGGCCGATCAGATGGATGTAGCTATTGTGAGTCAAAGTTATAGCGCCACCAACTGGCAGCAGGAAGTGTGTCACTTTCAACATGCTTTTGACAAAAGTGGGGGGGTTAGTTTTAACTACAGTAAAGAAAAAATAGTTTGTATATTGTTCTCATCAAGCCGGACAACTTTCTAATTTACATTCAATAGCTCTGGCCATCAGGAAGTCAGATATTTTGGTCTGAATGTGGATTTTTTTGCAAAATCAGCCTCTGAATTTTTAGCCACTCCTCTTAAACTATTTATTTTATTCGTACCAAACTTTTTCAACATGATGAAACTACATTAAATATGCTAAATTGTGAATGGATAATAAATATCTCAAACGGTTTTGCTATGGCGAGGGATTAAATAATGTCCAAAAAGGAAACACTAAAAATCTTCTAAAAATGTAATTATATACCATTTATTTCTATATAAAAGAATACAAATATCACAACTAAACCCATTTTATTCTGTTTTTGCAATTCAAGAAGAATGAAAAAGTTAAAACAGGCTATTTAGTGCTATTTGGTTCAACAAAAAAGCAAACATAGGGCTATACTGCCCTCTTGTGTCCAAAAGGACATCAAAATAGTATATAAAACTTTTTACCAGGTAGGCCAATATTGTATTTAAATATACATGTATTAGGTATGTGTCTGAGGATATTTTCCCACCGGTTAATCGACGTGTGACACGAGTGGGTGCTTTTAAATCGCTAATATAATAGTGTAAGAAAAATAATGATAATGTTGCACACACAAATCACACACATGTGGGAAAGAATGATGCTTTTAAACAACACTAAACCGCCATTAGGTGTCGCCAGGCATCCATCTTAATAAGCGAGTCATTGATTCATTCGTTCAAACGATTCGTTCGAATGAGTCGATCATGATTAAGACAGATGTTTATGGATTGATCATTCAATCTTTGAGTCAACCGATTCGTTAAAAATGCTGAATCGTTCAGTTATGAGAAAACACGTGATGCGTGATGGTTCTGCCGTGATCTTTGTTTAACTATTTTCGCTGCTGAAACAGAACAAAAACAGTCAACATTGCATCTAAAATGTAAGTGACTTAATTGTAACTGTTTATTAACCTGTTGTATGAAATCTAGGGGTGGGAGAAAAAATTTATTCTTAGATGCATCGCGATGCGGACGTGGACGATTCTGAATCGATTTACAAATGTCAAAAAATCGATTCTCTAAAAAAAATATTTTCTAATAACGTAATATTGACGGAAGGCAAAAGGCGGAACT
>NC_137129.1:46583630-46586130 GCF_949319135.1 Squalius cephalus
TGTATGACAAAAATCAACGGAGTTATTTGAGTCTCTTTTGCATTGATAAGAAAAAAGCGAGCTGGTCGTGCCGGTGCGACGGCTGACCCCAGAGGGTTAACAATCTTTAATCAGAACAAGTTCCTCTTGCAGCATCTCTTCTCTTCTCTGATGATGTGGGCGGGGCAACCTGTCACTCACATGAGATCAGCCAATAGCAAACCACCATCCAAACATCCAATCAATTCCCTGTGGACACAATCAAGCCCCGCCCACATTTGTGAGAGTGTGTGTGCGTACCTTTAGCTGACAGTGAGTTCTTGGACAGGTCCAGGTGTTTCAGTCCAGGTGTGAGTTTAGACAGTGCAGGGCTCAGAAACATGACACCTGTCAATCACACACACAGAACAGTTACTGGACAGTTACTTTGTTTATAACTTCGAGAACCTCTCCACAACATTAGCCTAACAGGGAACTGTGCTGTATCTTAAGTTGTAATCGTAATTATATTTTTTCCCCAAACCGGACAGCCCTAGTGTATGTATGAGAGAGTGCGTTTGTGTGTGTGTGAGTGTGTGTGTCTGTGAGTTCTGTACCTTTGTCTTCAATACAGTTGTTGGCCAGACAGATTGTCTTTAACGCTGAGTTTGGATTCTGACTCAACGCAGCAGCAAATCTCTGAGCAAAATCACTGAAACACACACACAGTAAAAAAGTAAAACAGAATGTTCTGATAAAAAACATATATAAATATACTGTACGTGTGTGTGTATGTATGTATGTGAACCTCTTGAGTCCGGTGTTGTCCAGAGTCAATTCCTCTAGTCTGGTAGATCGAGACACAACTCTGAATATCTGATCACACAGATCTGCAGTCTACACACACACACACACACACACACACACACACACACACACATCATGATGAGTGTAAGAGCACATCATCTTCCAGCAGCACTTTATAATCTGACAGACACACAGTCACCAGTTTAAAGTCCTTTATGGAGAGTTTGATGAACCACTGATTGAACTCCAGTGCAGCAGTGATGGCCAGCAGATCCCTGAACACAACAACACAAATCATGCTCAACACCGTTACAGGACATGGTGCATGGTAATACTGTGGGATTCTCTGAAGAAACATGTACATACAATGAATATGGTAAGTAAGTAGGACCATTTTATTTTTTCCAAAATTTTTTTTTCTGTGCCCTGTGTCACACTGCGTCTGAACAAGAGTCACATGACTTGTGCGTTCTGTGCTTGTGCGAGGAGCATACGTGTTCAGTCCTTGAGGAGGCCGAATGAACGCACTTGATGAAAAACCTCTATTCACGTTCGTCCCTTTTCTCGAGGTAAATGCCACAAGCGTCTGCACTCCACGACTCAGGACCCGCGAGAGAATGAGATTGTGGGGGTTTCAGGTCAAGCTGGCCAGGATCGTTTCCAGTCATACTACAATTTAGAGTGAACTGTTATCAGAGGTCACGCACAGATGTGGCTGAGGAGGGTGGAGAAGCTGAACTTCTGGAGGCTATGGCCGTGCCACAGAGAGACTTACGAGAGACACAACTGGACATAACTCCCTTGAGTCTTACATTTCTCCAGGACCTCAATGCTCAGGTTGGAAATGACAGATCGTTTCACTAGATAAGACTCTAAATCTTCGGCTGGGATCGTGTAGAGACTTTGAAGCTGCACTGAAACTGACAATTGGACCTTCAACCCGTTGGACCCCATTGAAGTCACTATATGGAGAAAAATCCTGGAATGTTTTCCTCAAAAACCTTAATTTCTTTTCAACTGAAGAAAGAAACACATGAACATCTTGGATGACGTGGAGGAGAGTAAATTATCAGGAAATATTAATTCTGAAGTGAACTACTCCTATAAGTGAGTCTTTAGAGTTGAGTGCAGACTAGTACCCCCTCACTCCAGAGGGTCCTTATGCACTGTCCACCAGTACCCATCTCAAGAGCCCAGTGAGAAATGGCTTTTTGCCTTTTAGCATCCCTTCTTATTGTTAGGCACCTTCTGGAGTGCTGGATTCTTGAGATTCTGCTTGTAGTCAGACAGAACGTGGGCACTTTTCTCCCGAGGTAGTTAGCTTTGAGCAGGGATTCTCTTGCTCCCCCTAGAGGCAGTGACAGGGTAAGGAATTAGGTATTCCTGTGCCAGGTTCCCTTAAAGGTGATGCCTAGCATTCAGAGCTGACATACCAGACCCTTGTGTTGAGCCCTTAAGGCTGACTCTAGCGCTTGGCCCGGCGAGGAAGGGAGGAAGGTTGAAAAGGCCAGGATTTTACTTGTATAGGCCATGACACTTGAATTTCACCACTTACAGTTCTGGTGCTGGTGCACCTGTGTTGGGGAGTCTTTAACTTTGGCATATAAGTCCAACATGTCTTTTTTGTGTGCTGAGACACAGCCGTTCTGGCAGACATCTCCTCTCAACATGGAGTAGTGGGTATTTGTTCCCCATCACGTCTTGTTCAGATGCAATGAGTTCCCATTCGGTAGGG
>NC_137129.1:46588630-46593630 GCF_949319135.1 Squalius cephalus
GGGCACCATGCAAGATCTCACCTCGTGGGGTATCAATGATCATGAGGAAGGTGAGGGATCAGCCCAGAACTACACGGCAGGACCTGGTCAATGACCTGAAGAGAGCTGGGACCACAGTCTCAAAGAAAACCATTTGTAACACACTACGCCGTCATGGATTAAAATCCTGCAGCGCACACAAGGTCCCCCTGCTCAAGCCAGCGCATGTCCAGGCCCGTCTGAAGTTTGACAGTGACCATCTGGATGACCCAGAGGAGGAATGGGAGAAGGTCATGTGGTCTGATGAGACAGAAATAGAGCTTTTTGGTCTAAACTCCACTCGCGGTGTTTGGAGGAAGAAGAAGGATGAGTACAACCCCAAGAACACCATCCCAACCGTGAAGCATGGAGGTGGAAACATCATTCTTTGGCGATGCTTTTCTGCAAAGGGGACAGGACGACTGCACCGTATTGAGGGGAGGATGGATGGGGCCATGTAAGAGCATTGAAGATGGGTCGTGACTGGGTCTTCCAGCATGACAATGACCCGAAACACACAGCCAGGGCAACTAAGGAGTGGCTCCGTAAGAAGCATCTCAAGGTCCTGGAGTGGCCTAGCCAGTCTCCAGACCTGAACCCAATAGAAAATCTTTGGAGGGAGCTGAAAGTTCGTATTGCCCAGCGACAGCCCCGAAACCTGAAGGATCTGGAGAAGGTCTGTATGGAGGAGTGGGCCAGAATCCCTGCAGTGTGTGCAAACCTGGTCAAGAGCTACAGGAAACGTATGATCTCTGTAATTGCAAACAAAGGTTTCTGTACCAAATATTAAGTTCTGCTTTTCTGATGTATCAAATACTTATGTCATGCAATAAAATGCAAATTAATTACTTAAAAATCATACAATGTGATTTTCTGGATTTTTGTTTTAGATTCCGTCACTCATAGTTGAAGAGTACCTATGATAAAAATTACAGACTTCTACATGCTTTGTAAGTGGGAAAACCTGCAAAATCGGCAGTGTATCAAATACTTGTTCTCCCCACTGAATAATCATTGTGTGTTTACACATATTTGGCAGTATAGGTGATGGTGATTGTGATGATGTTCACCTGCTTCTGTTTGACACTGTTGATGCTCTGAATGTCAAAGACACTGAAGGACTGATCGACCTGAAGACACGAAACACAGAGTCAGAGCACTTCAACACACACACACACACACACACACACACACACACACACACACTCACACTCACACACTCACACTCACTTTAGCAGGCACTCGTGTGCTCAGCAGAAACACTCGATGAGGAGCGAGAGCCTGTGGTGAAACCAGAGAAGAAGAACGTGAGTCACTCCAATGAAATATATGAAACACAATCAATAAGTTCTAATCATGTGTTCAGAATTGATTATTAACATACAGTTTAATGCATACTATTAAAAAAATATAATGTATGTAAAACAGAATTCATTATTTTCTGGTAATTTACCAGATCCATCATAGGATCCATTAGCGCCTGCACTAAGCCATCCGGCTGATCTCTCTAAATAAGCTCTAACTTTAATAATGTTCGACCAAGGGGAAAAGGCTTCGGGTGGGGGGGGGGGGGGGGGCTTCACAGAGAGGCTTCTGTGTTCAGCTCGAGCTCATGGTGCAAAGGACCCTAGGCTGATTTTACTCCGAACCACCCCTTAAAACTGCAGAAACTCTTCAGCTTGAGATCTGTCATCTAAACTGGTTATTTCTGTAGCAGTGAATGTTTAAGAGCAGAATGATAATCATATATTTATCCGCACAGAGCCACACCAGTCTTCTTCTGTTTCATCACAGCTCTCAGATCAGTGTTTCAGCTCGTCTCGGCTCAGACGTGACGGAGTGTGTGATATATCACCACAGCTCTCAGATCAGTGCTCAGACGTGACGGAGTGTGTGATATATAACAGTGTGAGCTGTTCACTGTGGTCCATTCATTCACGCAGGCTCGAGTGGGAGCGCTTGCGAACAGTAAAAGCTGCGGCGGAGTGACATCCTGTAAACAGCAGAGTCGTGACCGATCACACACACATTCACTTACAGAGCAGAAGTGAGAATAGTGACTGCAACACACACATCTGCTCCACCGAGACGCTCATTATCACTGCAAACACTGAATCACAGCACTGAGGCTATTGCTAAACCTGTGGAGGCTCCTGGAATGTAAAGTGTGTGTGTGTGTGTGTGTGTGTGTGTGTGTGTGTGTGTGTGTGTGTGTGTGTGTGTGTGTGTGTGTGTGTGTGTGTGTGTGTGTGTGTGTGTGTATGACTGAGTGAGTGAGTGTGTGTGTGTGAGTGTGAGTGTGAGTGTGTGTGTGTGTGTGTGTGTGTGAGTGTGAGTGTGAGTGTGAGTGTGTGTGTGTGTGTGTGTGTATGACTGAGTGAGTGAGTGTGTGTGTGTGAGTGTGAGTGTGTGTGTGTGTGAGTGTGTGTGTGTGTGTGTGTGTGTGTGTGACTGAGTGTGTGTGAGTGTGTGAGTTTGTATGTGTGTGTGTTCGTGTGTGTTCATGCCCAGAGGATCAGATCTCCGTCATGTCAGGGCAGGAGAGTGAGGGTAAGAATGTGTAAACACAGCAGAGTTCTACAGTGAGGAGCTTCTCCAACACAGGAGCCGTCCTGCACTGTCATCTCTCAGATCAGACTTTCTTCACAGTTGTGAGATCCGAAATCCCAACAGAGAGTCAGTTCCAGAAGTAAAAACTCCATTTAAATGGAAATTGACTAGACTTTTACCGATAAACCTTTACAGTCAGCCCTGCGGTGAGCGGTGAGCTGTGTTATTTCACTGTTTCTTAAAATAACTGTTTAACAGAGGAATTCCTGGTGAAAAACTACATTACCCATAATGCCATTCAGAAAAGTCCACCAATCAGAGAGTCGAAACAAGCAAAACTTGACAAAAGATCTCTATCGAATCCGTCATCCTACACTCTCAAAACACTGAAATATCTGAATATATATGCATATTTTTCAATAAACTTTGCAGTTTTATATTTCTCCAATGTTTTTAATGGTGTTTGCAATGCTTCGTAGGATTGTAGTTCTTTCCCTCAGTAAAGCTGTTCAGTTCACTGTCTTCTACCTTTGTATTTTTGTCTGATTTTCAAATACTTTTTTGCTTCAAATCAAAGTTTGTGACATTATGATTCTCTTTGAAGCTGGCTGGTTTGGTTCATGGCTTTATGAAATCTGTTTATAGGATCATTAATATCACGTTCAGTGAAACACACTTCACTCACCAGGATTCTGCTGTCCAGTTTGTCACCTTTGACCTCCAGGTTGACCTTCTGAACCAAACATAGCTTGACCTGCTGCCCGACGGCCTCCTGAACGCTCTCTACACACACACACACACACACACACACACACACAGGTTTTGAGAGGTTAAGTAAGTAGAAACACACATGTGAACAGAATCTCTCTGAAATATTAATATTATTCATAGAAGAAAATAACTGATTAATTAAGTGCTGCATCTTCTCATGACGTGTGTCGAGTCCCAGAACAATCACATTTCTCATCAGACTGCTCCTGTATAGCTCTATATTCACAACTACTGACTCATGTGTCTAGATTTATTCAGGATATTAGGAGAAACATCTGAGACGAAGATGATCTCTAAATGAAATCAACAGATGAACACTGTACAGGCCTGTCACCACAGTCATGACCCTGACCCTTACCCTGACCCTTTCATGTCGTAACTGGGACATAAAAAGCAGACATTATGAGATGAAGTAGAAATTATGACATAATTATAACACAAGAAGTCAAAATTATGACATTAAAAGTCAGAATTGCAGTCATCATTTCGAGTTTGTCACAATTTTGACTTAATCTCACCATTCCTACTTTTTGTGTCATAGTTAAGATTGACTAAACCATGATTTCTGTCGATCCAGTGTCGATGACTGATTATTATAACGGGCTCTTGTGCGTTTGTCGCGTCACGCCGCGTCACGCCGCTCGCGCCAGCGTCAGGTGTGGGCGGAGTCAGAGCTGGCCCCTCCCACAGCTAACATACCTTAATAATTATAAAGCGCTATGAAAGTCTCTTTATACTTTTCCAGTGTAAATGAGCACAAACGCGAGTTTAAGCAGTGCAGTCGCGTGCACGCGCGCACACACACACACACACACACACAGAGAGTAAGTCAAATGTGGGAGACTGAAGTGTTTTACCCAGCAGATCCTGAGGAACGCCTGACTCTTCTCCGCTCATCTTCTTGACTGATTCTTCATGAGCTTCAGTTGCACTTTTAACACACACTCACACACACTCACAGTTACAGTTTCAGACCTGAGAATGAGCCGGAACACACGAGCAATGAAACCCCTCCCGCGAGACAAGACAGATCCCGCCCTCATTCACCTCAATCACCTGTCTATCTCTCTGTATATCTGTCTGTCTGTCTGTCTATCTATCTATCTCTCTGTATATCTGTCTGTCTATCTATCTATCTATCTATCTATCTATCTATCTATCTATCTATCTATCTATCTATCTATCTATCTATCTATCTATCTATCTATCTGTCTGTCTGTCTCTCTGTATATCTGTCTGTCTGTCTATCTATCTCTTTATATATCTGTCTGTCTGTCTGTCTATCTATCTATCTATCTATATATCTGTCTGTCTGTCTGTCTCTCTGTATATCTGTCTGTCTGTCTATCTATCTCTTTATATATCTGTCTGTCTGTCTCTCTATCTCTCTATCTATCTATCTATCTATCTGTCTGTCTGTCTATCTATCTCTTTATATATCTGTCTGTCTGTCTATCTATCTATCTCTCTGTATATCTGTCTGTCTATCTATCTATCTATCTATCTATATATCTGTCTGTCTGTCTGTCTCTCTGTATATCTGTCTGTCTGTCTATCTATCTCTTTATATATCTGTCTGTCTGTCTCTCTATCTCTCTATCTATCTATCTATCTATCTGTCTGTCTGTCTATCTATCTCTTTATATATCTGTCTGTCTGTC
>NC_137129.1:46596130-46668630 GCF_949319135.1 Squalius cephalus
AAGTGCATTGCGGCGTGAATAAATTATGCAATTGCTTTATTTCACAAAAATTGTTTTTGTTTTTTTGCCAATTTTACTCACTATCTTGTGTCAGTAGCAGAACAACATTGTTGTCATTGTTGTGTTTTGCATGCTGAATGTTGAAATCTGTGTGTGACTCAAACATAGTCGATTGCAAGAGACTAGAAAATACAAATACAGTCACAAATACAGAAGGATTATATCAACCCACTAACAATTTCACAAGGTGTTTATGGCATAAATGTTATCAAGCAATACAATTTTAAATGATCATTATTTGACATGAAAAATAGAGTAGTTAAAGATGTAGTAAGTAAAAGCTTCCCTTCCGTTGAAACCAAAAGATTTCAATAAGAAGAGAATTACAATAATATAAATGAAGTTTAAAGGGAACACACCAAACAAAACCATTTTAGGAACATTAATGTTAACATTAATAACATTAATCAACATTAATTTATGAAGTCAGCTTATGTGATGTTCTCTCAAATGTTTCCGTTATATTGTCAATTAACCTTTCAAGATGGCAAATGAGTGAATGCAACTAGAGAAAGATAACTGTAGAAGAGGAGGAAACTGTCTAATAATAATAGCCTCAAAACAATAAATTAATCTTAACTTGGGTTCTCTTACTAAAATGCATAGTATGTGAATAGGACAGATTACTAGATTAAGACATTAAGTAAAAGTGTTTGTCAGAACAACTGTTGGATTTTACAGTGCACTGGAAGAATGTTTGGGAACGTTTCCTGTTAGCTGGGTCTGTATATATTAGCGTGTTTGTTTTTGCAAATAAAAATTAAATAAAATAAGTTCCAAGAATAGCAGTATGCAAAGAAACACACACAGCCTCATTCACAGGTACTGGAGGAGCACAAACACGAACTCGTGATAAATTTGAGTACATCCAGATATAGACCTCCACTGACGCGCAATACATTTTCTATTCAAATGAGCGGATGGAGCCGCTAACTGTAATTACAGTTAATGATGAACGTAAAGTAAGTTATGGGAAGGCCCAGATAAAATCCCTTGACAACATTTCCCCCTTTAAAAACGAACCAGGAAATTCAGCCAAACACTCGTGCGTGAACTTTGATTTCTGATGTAAGGAAGCAGAAGCTCAGGTTTCTGTTCTTCCACGAAGAGGAAATTTTGTCTTCTAATGTTTCTTTTTTAGTTTCGACTACCGTGTCATGGCACTGTTTGACACTGGAAACACTCTGTTGTGACATCATATGCCTGCTTCAACATGTCACTGACATACCAGGCGTGTGCCGGATTCCAGATCACGTGACAATGAAGAGTTTACACAAACTAGGCGCTTCCTGATCAGGAACCCAACAAAACATTAAAGGCATGTGTTAATGATAACCACATGCAAATGAGACGCATTCACAAGAACGGAATAAACAATCTGGGTTTGCATGTGAGCACACAGGATGGACAGTATTTGAATGTCACACTAATGACATCAACCTGACATCAACCTGTGTGTGTGTCTGTCTGTAAAGCCTTCAAGCTTTTACAACCATTCCAAACCTTATTTTAGTATTATTTTTATACTCTATATCAGGGGTCGGCAACTTTTTTGTCTTGAAGTGCCATTTTTAAGTTTCTGAGTTTATCACTGTGCCATAACCCCACGCCAATATGTATAAATACACATACATATATACATACATATTTTAAATATTCATAATGGCTAACATAGAAATGGTGCAGAACCTTAAATAGGCCTATTTCTGAAGCAATTTTTCCATACAATTTGTGCTACTTTTATCCCAAATCGTTTAGTTTGTTTGTTTCCAGTTTAAAATTAGACTTTGAATAACATATTTCCAATGTGCCTGTTTACACCTGGTCATTCATGCGTTAAATGATCAGATAACTATCCGTTTTGTTAAAACTGTTCCATTTACAATGAGCAACGTAACAGTCTCCTGCAGAATAAAATTCCTGCGCTTTATGCAAAGTGAATGGCGTTCACGTCAAAGAAAGCAACATCAAGATCAAAGACCACAATTGGAGTGTAACACTGGGTGAAATCAAAAAACAAAAGAAGAGTTGGATCCAAATCCAACTTTGTTTAATAAAAAATTAAGAACCAGAGAACCAGAGAACCTGAGAACTAGAGAACCAGAGAACCTGAGAACTAGAGAACTAGAGAACTAGAGAACTAGAGAACATGAGAACCAGAGAACCTGAGAACCAGAACCAGAGAACCTGAGAACCAGAGAACCAGAGAACCAGAGAACCAGAGAACATGAGAACCTGAGAACCTGAGAACCTGAGAACCTGAGAACCAGAACCAGAGAACCTGAGAACCAGAGAACCAGAGAACCAGAGAACCAGAGAACATGAGAACCTGAGAACCAGAGAACCAGAGAACCAGAGAACCAGAGAACCTGAGAACCAGAGAACCAGAGAACTAGAGAACCAGAGAACCAGAGAACCAGAGAACATGAGAACCTGAGAACCAGAGAACCAGAGAACCAAAGAACCAGAGAACCTGAGAACCAGAGAACCAGAGAACTAGAGAACCAGAGAACCAGAGAACCTGAGAACCAGAGAACCTGAGAACATGAGAACATGAGAACCAGAGAACCTGCTCGGAATTGCAGTGTACATCCAACAAAGGACAACACCAGATGAAGAACGTGAGAAACACTTAAAGTTATAAATACACTCAAGGGGAGATTGGCAAACAAGACACACTTGGGAACAATCAGGAACTAATCAATAAGAAAAACTACAAAAGACTACAAAACTTGGCACAGAACAGGAAATAACAAAAAAGTCCACACAAGACAAGGGGAACATGAGAGAGAGAGAGAGAGAGAGAGAGAGAGAGAGAGAGAGAGAGAGAGAGAGAGAGAGAGAGAGAGAGAGAGAGAGAGAGAGATCGGCATTGGGAAGATAATTTATTACTTTTAATGAAGACGAGTCGACTGTGTGCTTCAGGATGGGATGCCGAAACTTTGTTTCATTTGTTTGTTCTGTTTGTTTGTTTTTGAAGAGATGCTCAGCTGCGTTATAAAACGCTCTCGCATGTTTAGTTTTTACCATTTTAGGAGGAGTAAAATGTACATTTGTGGCTTCAACAACCAGATGCATTTTGTCCAGTTTCATCAGTTTCACCCGTGTGAGCGTCGAGTGAGAAACCATGATCTCCGATATTTTGAATTCGACTGCAGTACCTGTCATTCTTACATACTGCACCTTTAATTCTCACACTTTAATAGTATGTATAACTCCTACCTTAATATAACAAGCTGTGTTACTATGAGGAATGATTACCTCAAAATGCAGATCGGTATGCAGGTACGAGGTACTTTGTCTGAGTGAAATGCATCTCTCTCACTTTTGCTCAAGTGCCAGCTATTAACCCTCAGGGTGCCATAGGTTGCCGATCCCTGCTCTATACTATTTTGTACTATATTTAGTTTAATAAAGTTAGACTGCTGCTAACAGATCCTCTACTTGCTTCATTGTGGAACCAACTCGTGAAAGAACACTAGAATATAAAAAAAGAATAATGGATGATGCATGGAATACAGGCAACTGCACCCTGGAGCAATGAAAGGTCCACGCAGCCAGAGCCAGTGCTGTGTGTCCAGGTCCTGACATCTGTCCCAGAGGGAGTTTTAATGAAGTTCATTGCTATGGAGTGGAGCACTGCCAATACTCCCAGCACTAAAGGTGTGCTATCCGAGGTCGCCAACGATTGGTATAATGAGCTGCATGATTTAAGTCCTCAAAGCCTATGTAACAAGGAAGAAGGAGGTGGGAACTGGCGAATGTTTAACAACTTTAATCATATAAAACAAACAAACACACAAAACAAAAGTAAAAGCGGCAGCCCCTCATGGACGACTGCCGCACGCACATAAACAAAATATAACGTAAATGGTCCAGGGCTGGTCCTCTCTCATTCTTCACTGTCGTCATTCCTCCTTTTATACTTCCGAAGCTCCTTCGTGAGAAATATGAGACTGGTGCAGCACGCAGGTGCCACTAATTATCAATCATGCCACCAGCCTTGACTTCACCAGGACTGCTGGTCCTGCCCAGCCTCAAGTCTCCTTCATCACTGCTGGTCCTGCCCAGCCTCAAGTCTCCTTCATCACTGCTGGTCCTGCCCAGCCTCAAGTCTCCTTCATCACTGCTGGTCCTGCCCAGCCTCAAGTCTCCTTCATCACTGCTGGTCCTGCCCAGCCTCAAGACTCCTTCATCACTGCTGGTCCTGCCCAGCCTCAAGTCTCCTTCATCACTGCTGGTCCTGCCCAGCCTCAAGTCTCCTTCATCACTGCTGGTCCTGCCCAGCCTCAAGTCTCCTTCATTACTGCTGGTCCTGCCCAGCCTCAAGACTCCTTCATCACTGTTGGTCCTGCCCAGCCTCAAGTCTCCTTCATCACTGCTGGTCCTGCCCAGCCTCAAGTCTCCTTCATTACTGCTGGTCCTGCCCAGCCTCAAGACTCCTTCATCACTGTTGGTCCTGCCCAGCCTCAAGTCTCCTTCATTACTGCTGGTCCTGCCCAGCCTCAAGACTCCTTCATCACTGCTGGTCCTGCCCAGCCTCAAGTCTCCTTCATCACTGCTGGTCCTGCCCAGCCTCAAGTCTCCTTCATCACTGCTGGTCCTACCCAACCTCAAGTCTCCTTCATCACTGCTGGTCCTGCCCAGCCTCAAGTCTCCTTCATCACTGCTGGTCCTGCCCAGCCTCAAGACTCCTTCATCACTGCTGGTCCTGCCCAGCCTCAAGTCTCCTTCATCACTGCTGGTCCTGCCCAGCCTCAAGTCTCCTTCATCACTGCTGGTCCTGCCCAGCCTCAAGTCTCCTTCATCACTGCTGGTCCTGCCCAGCCTCAAGTCTCCTTCATCACTGCTGGTCCTACCCAACCTCAAGTCTCCTTCATCACTGCTGGTCTTGCCCAGCCTCAAGTCTCCTTCATCACTGCTGGTCCTGCCCAGCCTCAAGTCTCCTTCATCACTGCTGGTCCTACCCAGCCTCAAGTCTCCTTCATCACTGCTGGTCCTGCCCAGCCTCAAGTCTCCTTCATCACTGCTGGTCCTGCCCAGCCTCAAGTCTCCTTCATCACTGCTGGTCCTACCCAACCTCAAGTCTCCTTCATCACTGCTGGTCCTGCCCAGCCTCAAGTCTCCTTCATCACTGCTGGTCCTGCCCAGCCTCAAGTCTCCTTCATCACTGCTGGTCCTGCCCAGCCTCAAGTCTCCTTCATCACTGCTGGTCCTGCCCAGCCTCAAGTCTCCTTCATCACTGCTGGTCCTGCCCAGCCTCAAGTCTCCTTCATCACTGCTGGTCCTGCCCAGCCTCAAGTCTCCTTCATTACTGCTGGTCCTGCCCAGCCTCAAGACTCCTTCATCACTGCTGGTCTTGCCCAGCCTCAAGTCTCCTTCATCACTGCTGGTCCTGCCCAGCCTCAAGTCTCCTTCATCACTGCTGGTCCTGCCCAGCCTCAAGTCTCCTTCATCACTGCTGGTCCTGCCCAGCCTCAAGTCTCCTTCATTACTGCTGGTCCTGCCCAGCCTCAAGACTCCTTCATCACTGTTGGTCCTGCCCAGCCTCAAGTCTCCTTCATCACTGCTGGTCCTGCCCAGCCTCAAGTCTCCTTCATTACTGCTGGTCCTGCCCAGCCTCAAGACTCCTTCATCACTGTTGGTCCTGCCCAGCCTCAAGTCTCCTTCATTACTGCTGGTCCTGCCCAGCCTCAAGACTCCTTCATCACTGCTGGTCTTGCCCAGCCTCAAGTCTCCTTCATCACTGCTGGTCCTGCCCAGCCTCAAGTCTCCTTCATCACTGCTGGTCCTGCCCAGCCTCAAGTCTCCTTCATCACTGCTGGTCCTGCCCAGCCTCTGAGTCCCTCCTCCTCTTGTAACACTTCCATTTTCACTTAGGCTGTGTTAACTAAAACGCACAAAGGGGTTCTTTTGAAAGACTTGACCAGATTAGCAATAACAAACTATAACATTGACAAACAGTATCTTCGGTCTACCAGCATCAAAGGAAAACACACACCAAACAATAAACCCAGTATTTGCTCAGTATAGCTCTTTATATTTTCACACATTAAATGACCCACACAACCCCAAATCACTTCAATGTCCTTTTCTTTTGGTTTTAGTCCCGGAAACAACCTAAAAGTCCAAACTAAACGAATCCTGTCCTTTATCAGGATGCCCGCGAGAGTTCGTATAATAATCCAAGGCCGATGCCAGTAAATTGTCCCATGACGTAGCAAACAAATAATCCGCACCAACTCCGTTGAATAAGTCCAGCCAGCCGTCTGTGAAGACTATGTTGACGCGTCCTCAGTTGGGTAACGCGCTCGCTTTCCCCACACTACATGCGGCGTTTAACTTATATGCAGTCCGTTTTTTTAGAAGTGATGCTTTCTTTTTCTTTACCACCCCAGAGAAACAGTTTACAAAAAACTAGTAGCTGCAGCAACTGAGTACTGCCGCGCGCCTCCTGCCCTCACACACCTGCTTCCTATATCCGTTTAGGTGCACGGTGATAGGCGGACCACGGCGTATCAGCCAGCATTGTCCTTATAAAAAACACCCATATCTATACCATCACACACAGTGGAAGTAAACATGATAAATACATATAAATGAGTACATACACATATCACTCAGATATTATATGAAACCTACAAACATATATGAAATCATCTTTTATACTTAAACTCCTCTGTTGATTTTTTTTTTTAAGTAATGATACCTAAACTAATGTGGCAGTGTCACACTCCGTCCTGAGTTCCTCAGCCCTGCCTCCGCTGGCTCCCTTTAGCTCCCCAGCTCCTCCTTTTAGTGACCCCATCCAGCTACACAGATCGGCTTTGGGCTTTCTGGTCTCTAGCCCTACCCTGGAGTCGATCCCCTGGCTCACCTCGAGCCTCCGAGCCCTGGACTCCTCCTCGGCCCTCCGATCCATCGGATCCACATTGACTCCACGCTCCTGTTGGGCTCCGCTGGGCTTCCTCGTTCCTCTGGCTTCACCTCAGACTTCTGGATCTCCGACTACATCTCGACCCTCCACCCCTCTGGCTTTGCCTCGTTCTGCAGAGCCCCTGTCTCCACCTCGGTTCCTGTGGCTCCGTCTTGGCCCTCCAGCTTACAGTGTCACCCGGGTCTTCGTCCCCTCGGTTCCTGGGTCACTCCCTAACTCCTCCCTCCGTCTTCTCCTCCTTTATCCTGCCCACTCCCCTTCCTCCAATGAACTTTGCCTCTGTTTTACCCCTCCCTCCACTAAGGTGTAGTGTCTGCGTGAGGATGCACCTTCCATGAGGGGGAAGTTATGTCAGGTTTATGTTCTGTTTCTTTGGACATTTAGTTGGTTTTGCCGGTTCTCTGTGTTTCTGTTTCATCGGCATGAATGTTCCCGCTCTTATTTGGTGGCTTTGGTTTTTGATTAGTCCTCCGCACTGTGTCTAGTCTTCTTTAGTCTCTGTGTATTTAAACCCTCTGTTCAGTTTAGTTCGTTAAACATGTTTGATATTCAAGACTCTTTATCAGGCTGCTTCCTACAGCATACCCATATAGCCAACGACAGGGAGCAAGAGTCACCAACCGGATGTTGCATGCTTTTATAGCTTAAATATGACAGCCACAAACAAGTTCCGAACGTGGAGTCTAACATCATGTAACATCTGCATTAGAATTAGCCAGATTGCTGCTAGAAATAACAATTAATTACCAACTAACCCCTAGCTCATGCTGCAAAGTGTATAAGCCACGTCTATACTGTCACGTTTGATCACTCTAGTTTCTGTGAGATCTCGTGTCTGTGGAAATCTACGAAATCGTCAGTACAGTCGGCAGGTGTGTGGTCTAGTGTGGTCTAGTGTGTGCCTTCAAAGGATTATAATGTTAAAATATTGTTTGAAGTTGTCTTATATCTGTGTTCTCCCACGGTTTTAAAATCGGTTGAGATTTGAAAATCGTCTAGTGTGACCCGGGCCTTAGACTGCTGGGTAACATAATTACATGCAACTAACCCTAAACCGAACCCTAATCCTATAGTAAGTACATGTTGTTAATTAATATTACTCAGTACTTAAATATATAATTGCACTGTAACAATGACACCTTAAAATAAAGTGTAACTGACTGCTGCTAACTTCATTGTGGAACCATCTGTGACATATATACAGACTCTTTCCAAAAAATTGGAATATCATGGAAAAGTTTATTTATTTCCATAATTCCATTCAAAACGTTAAACTTCCATAGATTATAGATTCAGGGCCCACAACTTAAACGATTTCAAGTATTTAGTTGTTTATTTGTACATAATTTGGGCTTCCAGCTCATAAAACCCACGAAAACAGGATTTCAAAAAATTTGAATATTACATGAAATCACACAGTAATTACACAGTGATACCATGGTCACTGAACCAGGTTTTGGTTCTTTTGGCAGTGTGGGCAGGTGCAAATCCTGCTGGAAAATGAAGTCAGCATCTCTATAAAGCTTGTCTGCTGAAGGAAGCGTGAAGTGCTCTGGAAATGTCCTGGTAGACGGCTGCTTTGAGTGGACCAACACCAGCCGATGACATGGCTCCCCAAACCAACACAGACTGTGGAAACTTCACACTGGACTTCAAGCATCTTGGATTGTGTGCCTCTCCATTCTTCCTCCAGACTCTGGGACCTTGGTTTCCAAATGAGATGCAAAATTTGCTCTCATCAGAAAAGAGGACTTTGGTCCACTGTGCTTTATTACAGTTTTTTTCAATCGCTAACAAGCGCTTACCCATACTTCAGATACTTTTTCTAAACTCTTAACACAGACTCACACCTACAAAACACAATTGGCCAAATGGTTAATTGTCTTCTCAAAAACACATTTTGTTAAATATATACTAACTCTTCATTTCAAAACAGAACACATGTTTCTCTGCGCACACACTAACTTTACCAAAACACTGGTAATCTGACTCAAAATGAAATTATTCTGTCAAAGAATAGCACTTGTTTTCACTTCACAAGGTTCATGCACTCAATCAAAGTACACCAGGTTTCAAAATACTGGCTACTGTTGACATTACTAAAACTGCATAGACTTTATATGTTTCAGTTTTACAGGTATTTGCATGCAAAACGTGCAATTCACCGTTTTACACTAAATTTCTTGGTTGGGAACTGTATGTCCACATGTACAGTACAGTCACATTCATAATCATTCCAGTAAAAAGCAAATCAGTTTTTATTCCTTTACTGTTTACTACATGAGGTACAGTAGAAACACGGTTTGATAGAACAGAAAAAGTTTTACAGTATTGCTTACAGTGAACAAAATATCCATTAAACACACAAGAGCATTGTGAACAAAAAAACAACAGCAAAAAAGGGGGGGGGGGGGGGGGGAACAAAAAAACCCCCATAAAATTACTGTATCTAATCTCTGCGATCTTCAGGGTTAGGCCACATGTTTTCATCAAGATCACATCTGATATCATCCAAGGCGATGCACCTGGGATAAAACTGCTTGGTATGTCGGATCCACCCTTGGAGACAGCATCCATGGCTTCAAGGAGGGACATCTGCTCATGTGGCTGATGGTCATAAACCTTCCACCTCCACATTACATTTCGTCCAGGTCGACGCCTTTTGGCCTAGATTGAATCCTGCCTCATCTATGTATATGAATTCATGAGGGGCCTGGTTGGCCTCCAATTCCATAACTCTCAAAACAAAGATTATGTAAATCATGTCATTACTGTATACTATACTGTACTGTGTAGGTTACCTACTTGCAAAGTGCAAAGCTTATAGAACTGGACATTGAATTGAATATACAGTACACTATACCTGGACATATTGTCGTTGTAGCTCCTTGATTCTCTCACTGATATATTGTTTTTGAACTGATATCATTGCAGAAGCAGAGGTTTTTATAAACTTTCATATTGTAAAATATTAGTACAATTTGAAATAACTGATTTCTGTTTAAAAATATGTATGTCATGTAACAAATTGTGTAAAATGTAATTTATTCCTGTGATGAAAAGCTGAATTTTCAGCATCATTACTCCAGGAAGATGCATATGGACTCGAAAAGCTTGTTTCTTCATGACATTGTTCAAAAGCAACACATTTTGCTAGCAATCAAAATCACATTTTGCTAAAATCATGAAATTTACAAAAATGGTAAAAGTGTAAATGGTAAATACAGTAAATAAATGCAGTCCATACTGTATCTAAGGTTTGGAATATTGTTTTTGCTATTGTGGGATGTTGTGTGTTAACATTTGTAAATACTACAAAAACAATCCATCATTTTGTTGGGAGGTATAGCTTGTCTGTTAAGAAAATGTAAGCATTATGGAAATGTGTTCACTGACTGCATATTGTGTGAAAACGACAAGAAATGTGTGAATGGTATGGCCACAAAAGACCGATGCTGTGCTAATTGTGTTTAGAGTTTTGAAAATGTGAACACTGGCTGGACAAACGCTTGTTAGCGACTGAAAAAAACTGTAAATCCAGAGTCAACGCAGCCGTCTACCAGGACATGTCCAGAGCACTTCATGCTTCCTTCATTTTCCAGCAGGATTTGCACCTGCCCACACTGCCAAAAGAACCAAAACCTGGTTCAGTGACCATGGTATCACTGTGTAATTACTGTGTGATTTCATGTAATATTCAAAAATTTTTGAAATCCTGTTTACGTGGGTTTTATGAGCTGGAAGCCCAAATTATGTACAAATAAACAACTAAATACTTGAAATCGTTTAAGTTGTGGGCCCTGAATCTATAATCTATGGAAGTTTAACGTTTTGAATGGAATTATGGAAATAAATAAACTTTTCCATGATATTCAAATTTTTTTGAAAGGGTCTGTATATATATATATATATATATATATATATATATA
Source organism: Squalius cephalus (assembly GCF_949319135.1). NCBI lineage: Eukaryota > Metazoa > Chordata > Actinopteri > Cypriniformes > Leuciscidae > Squalius > Squalius cephalus. The sequence continues at coordinate 46,607,057 of NC_137129.1, forward strand.
TATATATATATACACTCTTATCACATAGACTGATTTCAGGTTCATATGAGTGCAGTAATTCAAAGAAAAACACTGGAATATTTCATACATTTTCAAAACCACAAGAAACTCTTTTAACTGTTTTTAATGGAGCTGTTTTGCATTATACAGTTTAGTTCAATTAAATAATAAATAGAGATCAATGTTTAAATGTAAAACCAGTCAAATAAAAAAAAACATATCTAATATTTACAAAACAGTCGAGTCTCCTTCAAAAACTTGAGTACAGTGCATTTTAAATGTACTGACTGGACACATTCTAAAGTTCTCAAATACACACCACACATCCAGCGTCCTTCAGTGTAACATCAGAAACCAAATCTTTAATGTAAGTGAGTTGATCTCATATAGTGCTCATTGATGATTTGGACAAAATCTCACTTAGACATTTGACAAAGCAGGTGAAAGACATCAAAGCAGAGCAGCTTCACGTGTCCCTGTCGCTGCTGTGGTGTTTCTGCAGTTCTGCTGGAAACTTCGGACTTGTTGTGAAATTCTGTTAGCTAAATGACCTAGATTTGAATCCTCGTGAATCGTGGAAAGGTTCAGCAGCTCGGAGGAAGCATTGGCCGTCCTCTTGCGGAGTTTCTTTTTTTGCAGACGGCGGTTCACTGCGTTTTGCAGACGCAGGATGGGAGTCTGGTACTGAATGTGCAGACCGGTCAGAACCGGCTTGAATAAACCCGCCCAACCTGCAGGAAAAACACCAGCGCATGAATGTAAGGATGTGCTTTAAAGCGATAGTTCACCTAAAAATGAAAATTAGCCCATGATTTACTCATCCTCAAGCCATCCTAGGTGTATATGACGTTCTTCTTTCAGACGAACACAATCAGAGTTATATTAATAAACACCCTGACGCTTCCGAGCTTGATAATGGCAGTGGATTGCAACCATCAGATTGAAGCTCAAAAAAGTGCATCTGTCCATCATAAAAGTGCATCTATCCATCATAAAAGTGCATCTGTCCATCATAAAAGTGCATCTGTCCATCATAAAAGTGCATCTGCACTTACATACTGCTGATATTTACTCTACTTCCGATGTCACAAGTTGCATAAGTTGCGCTTTAGACATAAGTCGGATCAATATGTTTGTTTGGCTGGAAGATAGTTATTTTACTTAATAAAGTTTTAAATATTAATATTTTTCTTACACAAACTCATTGTTTTGCTTCAGAAGGCCTTTATTATTAACCCCCGGAGCTGTGGAGCACTGAGAGATGCACTTTTATCATGGAGAGATGCACTTTTATCATGGATAGATGCACTTTAATGATGGACAGATGCACTTTTATGATGATGGACAGATGCACTTTTTTGAGCTTCAATCTGATGGTTGCAATCCACTGCCATTATCAAGCTCGGAAGCGTCAGGGTGTTTATTAATATAACTCTGATTTTGTTCGTCTGAAAGAAGAAAGTCAAATCCACCTAGGATGGCTTGAGGGAGAGTGAGCTACTCCTTTAAACTACACAGTGAGGCGATGTGAAAGCGTCTTTACCGTTCTCGGAGAGTTGTTGGCAGGTCGCGCACACATTGTCGTGCCATCGGGACCCGGGCAGCATCTGATGTTGGTCCGCATCGCAGACGCTGTGAGGGACACATGCTGCATGCGCTTGTGTGATGTCTGCAAACCACCCGACTGCGCAGACCTCACACACCGTGTCTCTGTGCGGCGTCCCTGCAAACACACACAGTACATCACAATCACATAATCCTCCTGAGACTGAATCACTGTGTGCCAGACAGTGTGTCACCGCGGTTTAACCACGGTTTCCAGCAACAGCTGTTTGTTGAACACACTGATCATAATGATCATAACCTATAGACCTTATGTAGCCCCGCCCCTTTTCAGCGCCGGCCCGTCGTCTTTTGAGTTCATAAAGCCAACTCTACAGTTGCCAAGCACAGAACTCGTGTTCAGGTGTGAGTGTATCAGCTGTTGCATGGCAACCGTAAACAGACTCTGACTCTGACGATGCGTTTCCACGGTTACTAACTGAATCAGCGACGGGTCCAAACAGCTAGAGTGACATCTTTTCTCTGAGAAACCTGGAAATGTCAAAGCGTCCATAGTTGTGTCAGAAATGAATCATGAATTATTCAGTATATGAATTAATATTAGTACAACTTTTTATTGAACTTCGCTGTCTTTTATCACAGCAGAACTTAAATGTAATAGAGACATGTGTAGAGCCGCTGGTGACACTTCCAGCACAGGTTCATGTTGTGTCGAGCCTTCTTAGTGTTTTAAAAATAGAGATTTTGATGCTATCATAGTCGAGCCCCATTCACTCCCATTCACAGTATTTAACCTAAAACGAAAATACGGTCAAACTTAAAAGCGGCGTTTCCATTCTAATCATGCTTTTAAACAAAAGTTTGCCTCAAGTAGATTAACAAAAAGAGCCTAGGTTGCATTTTGGCCCTTTAAGAGCATTTTGAGTTATTAATGTGTAATAGGCTACATACACACAATTTATTAACGTATATAAATTACTATAAGTGACCCCGCTTTTTAGGCTATAAAACACTCACACACACACACACACACACACACACACACTCTCTCTCTCTCTCTCTCTCTCTCTCTCTCACACACACACACACACACACACACACACACACACACTCTCTCTCTCTCTCTCTCTCTCTCTCTCTCTCTCTCTCTCTCTCTCACACACACACACACACACACACACACTGTTTTCCTCAGGTAGGCTTTATCTCACCTGCAGCTTTGACTCCGTGACCCGGTTTACACCGGTTGTGTCTCTTGCAGAAGTGCTGATCCCAGTAGAATCCGGGCTCACATTCGCAGATCGTGTTCACGGTTCCGTTGCACGGGCGCACGATCCGCTGGTGTTCCGAGCACGCGTCGCACAGCAGACAGTCCGGGATGTAGTTCCAGAACTCGGTGAACGTGCCCTCCTCGCACTGCTTACACTCGGTCCGCTGGGAGCGCGTGCAGTGGGCACTCAAGCGGCTCCCTGGGGTGCAGCGGTCGCACAGCAGCAGCTCTCCGGTCAGCGGGTCCCGGCGCTGGTACGAGTGACCATCCGCAGCCAGAACCGACAGAGCCGGCACAACCAACAGTGAGAAAAACAACTGGAGAGAGGAAATAACCGGGAATGACGAGACGTAACTCTCACACACTGATCACAGAACACTTCCTAAAATGTAACAATGAATCAAGCGTTTTCTGTAAAGCTGCTTTGAAACAACGTGTCATGTCAAAAGCGTGATACAAATAAGCATGAACTGAATTGATGTGATCTGTCACTCACCATCCCGCGCGCGCTGCCTGCCGGAGTTCATTGATGAGCGCGATGCGCGCGCTTTATATACAACTCACTCACTCACTCTCTCACACACACACACACACACACACGCCCCTGAATCAATCATGTAGAGAAGAGAAGCTACTCTTCAAATGACAATACCATAGAAGTGATGCTCATGAATATCACAGTGATGTGCTGAAACTCCAACACCAGAAAAAAACAGATGAAAAAAACTCACATTAGAGGAGAAACTCGATCTACAGAAAACACACACACACACATACACACACACAGAACACCATAGCAACATCATAGCAGCTCTAATAGACTCCAGTGACGGGGAGTTTACAGGGAACGCTCTCTCAAAGTTATAAACACAAGTTCGTTATCTGCTCTTTAATAATGTTCTCAAAACGCCAGCACAAAAACATGATGGAGCATTTCTTTTTTGACACGTTTTATTTAGACGTTCGTCTTACGTTTTTTTAAATGTTACTTGTTTCAGAACGTTCAGAGAACATTCAAAAGTAACGTTCCATAATGTTTGAAGAATGATACAATGTTTCCTTAAAGTTCACATAACCAAGAAGAAACGCTTTTAAAACATTTTTAAACGTTCAGAGAACATTCAGAAATAATGTTTTCATAACTTTAAGAACAGATCGTCAGATGTTCGTCATATGATGAAGATCTCGTTATTATCGCTGTTTAGAGTGATAAAAACCCTCGAAAGTTCCGATGTTCATCAAACAGAATCAAAACTAAACCACTGTCAAAGATCCTCGCAACTCTAATGCATTTCATAAGGCTTAATTAACTGAATAAATGAATAGATTTTTCTTCAGGAAACCGCAAACCATGAGGTAATTTGTTTAATTAGTGCACTTAAAGGCATGAATATTAATAGTGTTATCAATTAATTCTTGATCTGAGAATTGACTCTATTGTCTGAAACTTGACTCATATGCACTTCATTCATTTTGCAATGTTATTTTCCAGTGAAGCTGCTTTGAGACCATCTGTGCTGTATATCAATAATCTGCGTTTGATTTCTAGAACTCAGAATATTAGAATATTAGAATATTGTCGATGAACATGAACCCTGATTCATCTTTTTTGAGTAATTTGTGAAGGATCTGACAGTAACTCGATCCACAGTGAGTGTTTGAGCTCGAGCGCCTCCTGCAGGCTGATGATGAAGATGATGATGATGATGACGAAGATGATGATGATGAAGATGATGAAGATGATGACTCGCTTTCATTCATTATATTATTATTATAATAAATGTTTTACTACATTCATTATAGTTACACAAACTAAAACCAGAAAAAAAACTACTATTTTAGCTAAAGGTTTCTTTAACTGTTACTTGTCATTTTTTTTGATTTTAGTTTTAGTTTCTGTAACTATAATGAACGTAGTAAAACATTTATAATAATAATAATTAAAAAAACAAATTGTTAAACATTTCTCATTTTCATTCAGAAATGACAAAAAAATACTAAATAGACATTTAAAAACAAAAAACAAAATCTAATACAAATGAACTTTAATAAATACCAATTCCATAGTGTAAGTATTTCAATGATACTAATGCTGACGCACAGTGTAAATGTCATGATTAGCATTTGAAATATGACTCAGTCTATATTTCTGTATGATACTGAGCTGACATATAAATGTCACTGTTGTTACCTTTGGCCTGTTTTTCCAGGCATGACTGGTATTTGCAGATTCACCTCCACACATTCAGCGTGACTGGAACCACTGTATATTTGAGCACAATGACTCAACACGAAAGTTTTTCTAACAACTGTTATTTAATGAATGTAAGAGTGAAAACAGTGAGTCATCTGCGGATCAGTTCCCTCTCCTCGGGCTTCCTCATTTTTAGGGGATTCCAAAAACATGTTTGAGCGATTAGTGATCAAACCGCCTGAGAGTTACAGTAACACACACACAGACTGACCTTCACATGATCATCATGACCTGATAAACCAGTTTCAGTCGTCTGATCCACAGTCTACACTCTTTATCAAGTAAATGTAAGAATAACTTTGATATTGTTAGTAATATTTCAACAGGACTGAAGCAGCTTTACTCGATTATCATCATCATTTATTTAAAAAATCACAAGCATCAAATATGATCATCAGGTTTATTTTTTAATCTCTCAATCATCATTGTATTGCATTGCATTATATGTTTTATAACTACAGAACTTTGACCATAAAACTAAGCATTTAAATATATATATTCTCAATATATCAGACTACTGTATATGAGCCACAAAAGCCTGATGCATCAAATATGATACAAACACATCTGCAAAGGTTTTTATTTAGATTTTATTTCTAAAGCTTCATTAAACTGTTCCGATTATTTTTGACATCTTTCTGATTAAAATTGATATCATACATTCACATGCACTTTAGACACAGTTGCTCCGATGTGCTTAAAGAAGATTAAAGAAAAGAGAACAGCCGGAAAAATGGAGCGCGACTGGAAGAAAACAAAACTAGAGGTTTATCGCATTTCGTGGAAAGACAGCATTACTGCATACAGAGAGGCCTTAAACACTGCTAGATCTGCTTATTTCATGTCTCTCGTAGAAGAAAACCAACACAACACCTGGTACACCTGGATCTCGTTGCAGGAATAGCCGTGGGGAACCGGATAAAAGCCACCGGAAGTGGGAAGCGGAGAGAGAGAGAGAGGCTGTGGAATCGAGTGCACGTTGCTGTCTGAGGAAAGCCAAAGGAATTGCTGTCAAAGAGTAATTGAAAAGAGGTTGTGTTTAGAGAGTGCGACTTTTGTTTTGAAAAAATATTGACTAAAAAGAGACACACGTTCCACAGCAAGCCGACCCTGTCTCCTTCCTTCATCCATTCATTTGAACTTATAGATGTAATAACATGTGTGTTAGACCCTATACCGACTACTGAAAGAGATGCTTCCAGAGGTCATAGATCCTCTTCTAATATCATTCATTCATCTTTGAAACTGAAAACTTTTAAGCTGGCCATGATTAAACCGCTTGTTAAAAAACAAGGCCGATCTCGAATCTACCTTTTCTGTCAAAGATACTAGATACTTGTTTTCAAAAATATGATTTAATACCAGTTAGTTACATCAAAGGTCAAATAAAATAGAAATGGCACATTCAAGTTAAAAGTTACGACTGCATGTTGAAACCATTGTGTTTCTATGTACGCTGTACAGGTCAGGTTTAAAGAGTGTTTTTGAGGGGAAAAATGTAAGAGGGAACATTGCATACTAATTCACAAAATTAACGGAATGCAGCTGATATAAAAAAAATTCAATGACTAGTAATTTCTTACTACTTAATTCTGAAAAAAATTAGTTTCTAATTATTGGACGAAAAACCTCTGCACATATTAACCCAGAATACCGTCTAACACTTCAAGTCCTCGTCATTGGTCAGAAACCTGGGTGCTCTTTCATACCAATCTCTCATTGCATAAAACCGCATTCTTCCATCTTAAAATATATCTAAATTTCAACAAATGATTTCAATGAAAACTGTGGAACAGTTAGTGTGTAACAGGAACAGGCCAGTACTCTAGTAGTTGGTGGGTGGAGAGTAAGTTATGTGTTACCACAAATCACCAAAAAACTTTGGGTTTAAGCTCAATCAATGTATTTTCTTTTCTTTCATTTATTCTACATATGTTCTGGTGTGTTTTTTGTATTGGTTTATAATCATTGCACATGCTTTTTCTGTGTTATTTAAGATTGTTTGTTATATTGTTCCATATCAGGCTGTTTTTTTCCGCTAATGTTTCAAGAGCTGTGGGTATTTAAAGCCAAGCCTGCCTACATCTGTCCAGTCTTTCTTTCTTGTATGCTCATTGTTTGTTTTGTTTTCAGTACCTATTGTTGGTTTATTATAGTTTTTTTTTATCTGTTTGTTTGTTTCTATAAAATATCTAAACACATTTTTATTGCCTGACTGTTTCATGTGATCTATGCCTGGTCTTATGTCTATGAAAAAAAGAAGTTAGTGGTTCCCTTCCTAAAAATGAGACATATAGTTGTCTTCAACTAAAGGTGGTTGAGGCAGTTATTAGTCCATGCGTTCATGACCTCAAGGCTAGATTATTGTAATGCTCTACTGGGTGGTTGCCCTGCACGCTTAATAAACAAACTACAGCTGGTCCAAAACGCAGCAGCTCGAGTTCTTACCAGAACCAGGAAGTATGACCATATTAGCCCAGTTCTGTCAACACTGCACTGGCTCCCTATTAAACATTGTATACATTTTAAAATATTGCTGATTACTTACAAAGCACTAAATGGTTTAGCTCCGCAGTACTTGAGCGAGCTCTTAACGCATTATAGTCCTTCACGTCTATTGCGATCTCAAAATTCCAGCCAGTTGATAATACCTAGAATATCAAAATCAACTGCTGGCGGTAGATTGCTCCGATTGCTCGATTGCTCCGGTCTGCCTCGATTGCTCCTGTCTGCCTCGCTGCCTGCTGTGAGTGTGTTTGTGTGCTTCGGTGCGGTAAGCTCCGTCTTAGCCTTATATTTCTTTGTTTTGAACCATCATTTTACTACCATTTCTAGTTGTTTATACTACTACATTTTACCCAACATCTCAGATTAACCTGACATCGCTAGCTTTTGTTATTAGAACTACTAGCACAAAACGCTAGTAATTCGCTAGCCTGTTAACGCGCCACCCGTGCGCCCAGCTATTTTATTTATTTATTTTTCTCTCGCGCGTCCGCGCCTTTGAGTTCATAAAAAGCTCAGGTGAGTAAGAATCAGTCAACAAACACGGTGAGTAATGTCTTGTCCTGTTATTGTCACTTGCACTTCATGTCACATGTTTAGTATAGCCTTCTCTGTCGACAATATAGGATTTATATGTGATAAATGTAAGGAGACAGTTAGGTTGACAGAGAAGATTTCAGAATTAGAAACACGCATCCAAACTTTAATTGAGGATAGTAAGAGTGCTAGTGCTTTAGATGTTTTGGATGCGCATAGTATAGTGAACACTTTACATGAGTCGGTTCTGGCTGAAGTAGAGCCCGTGCAGCCGGGCAAATGGGTGACAGTGAGGGATCGCTCTAGTCGCGGATCTAAAAACCACTCTTCCGTTCCGATTACCATAACAAATCGATTTGCCCCGCTCAGTGAAACACCCACTGAGAATGATTGTGCCCTAGTTATTGGCGATTCTATTACACGGAACGTGAAAATAGAGACACCAACCACCATAGTCACATGTTTGCCGGGAGCCAGAGCGCCTGACATCAAAGCAAATTTAAAAGTGCTGGCTAATGCTAATCGTAAATTCTCTAAGATCATTATTCATGTCGGCACTAATGATGTTCGACTCCGCCAGTCGGAGATCACCAAAATTAATATTAAAGAGGTGTGTGAACTTGCAAGTACGATGTCAAGGACTGTAATTTGCTCTGGCCCCCTTCCTGTTCGCAGGAGTGATGAGATAGTTAGTAGATTGTGTTCGCTTAACGGTTGGCTGTCTCGGTGGTGTCCGCTTAATAATATAGAATTCATAGACAATTGGAAAAGTTTTTGGGGCAAACCTGACCTGTTGAAAAGAGATGGTATTCATCCCTCCTGGGATGGTGCTGCTCTTCTCTCTAGTAATATGGCTCATTGTCTTAGAGCTCAAACATGACAATCTGGGGCTCAGGTCAGGAAGCAGACAGACTGGCTAAACCGACCGTCTGCTAGCGGCCTCGCGTCACCAAGGTCAGATAAATCCCATCACATAGAGCCTCTTTCACCTAGCTATCATCATATAGAGACTGTGTCTGTTCCCCGAATTTGGAAATCCAAAAAACGTTTAAACCCATCTAAGGTTAAAAATTTAATTGATGTTCAACAAATAAAAAACAGCTATATTACAGATGAGCAAATGCTAAAGCTTGGGTTGTTGAATATTCGATCGCTTACTTCAAAAGCACTCGTTGTTAACGATATGATTTCAGATAATAACCTAGATGTGCTGTGTTTGACAGAAACCTGGCTAAAACCAAACGATTACATTACTTTAAATGAATCAACCCCGCAAGATTACTGTTATAAACATGAGCCTCGTCTGAAACGCAAAGGGGGTGGTGTTGCTGTAATTTATAGTAATAGTTTCAAAACCACTAAGAAATCAAGTTTTAAATATAATTCTTTTGAAGCATTGGTGCTTAATGTAAAAATATATAGTGTAAACGATAAATCACGTTTGAGATTTGTGCTGGCTACTGTATACAGGCCACCAGGGCACCATACAGGCTTTATCAAAGAATTTGCGGACTTTCTATCAGAATTAATATTGACTGCAGATAAAGTACTAATTGTTGGTGATTTTAATATACACATCGATAATGAAAAAGATGCATTGGGATTGGCATTTAAAGACATTGTAAATTCAATTGGAGTTAGACAACACGTGTCAGGACCTACTCATCGTCGTAATCATACTCTAGATCTAATATTATCACACGGAATAGATGTGGATGCCGTTGAAATTCTGCAGCAGAGCGATGACATCTCAGATCATTACCTAGTCTCGTGTAATTTGCATTTAGCCAAGGCTGCAAAGCCGACTCCGTGTTACAAATATGTTAGACCTATCACTTCTGCTACTAAAGAATGCTTTATTAATAATCTTCCTAATCAGTTTCATCATCTCAGCATCTCAGATAGCTTAGAAGAACTAGATATTACAACAGAAACGTTTAACTCTCTCTTTTCCAGCACTTTAGACACAGTTGCTCCGTTGCGCTTAAAGAAGATTAAAGAAAATAGTCCAACACCGTGGTACAACGAGCACACTCAGGCCCTTAAGAGAGCAGCCAGAAAAATGGAGCGCAACTGGAAGAAAACAAAACTAGAGGTATTTCGCATTTCATGGAAAGAGAGCTCAATTACTTACAGAGATGCTTTAAAAGCTGCTAGATCTGCTTATTTTTCAACCCTATTAGAAGAAAATAAACATAATCCTAGGTATTTATTTGAAACGGTGGCTAAACTAACGAAAAATAAAGCTTCAAGCACCGAAGTTTCCAAGCAACACAGCAGTAATGACTTTATGAACTTCTTCAGTTATAAGATTGATAATATCAGGGACAAAATTATAACTATGCAACCGTCTACTACAGTATCACATCAGGCAGTGCATTGTAGTCTCCCTGAGGAAAAATTTGATTCATTCGTTGCTATAGGAGAGGAAGAATTTACTAAACTCATTAAATCATCTAAATCTACAACATGTATGTTAGACCCTATACCGACTAAGCTACTGAAAGAAATACTTCCAGAGGTCATAGATCCTCTTCTTAATATCATTAATTCGTCTTTGTCTCTAGGATACGTACCAAAAAACTTTAAGCTGGCTATGATTAAACCGCTTATTAAAAAAACGCAACTTGATCCTTCAGAATTAGTCAATTACAGGCCGATCTCGAATCTACCTTTTCTGTCAAAGATATTAGAAAAGGCAGTATCCTCACAACTGTGTTCCTTTCTTGAAAGAAATGATATCTGCGAGGATTTCCAGTCAGGATTTAGACCGTACCATAGTACCGAAACAGCTCTCGTTAGAGTCACAAATGATTTGCTCTTATCATCCGATCGTGGTTGTATCTCTCTATTAGTGTTACTCGATCTTAGTGCTGCATTTGACACTATCGACCACAACATTCTTTTAAATAGACTCGAAAATTATGTTGGCATTAGTGGAATTGCACTAGCATGGTTTAAATCATACTTATCTGACCGTTATCAGTTTGTAGCAGTAAATGATGAGATGTCTCATCGATCACAAGTTCAGTATGGCGTACCACAAGGCTCAGTACTAGGACCGTTGCTGTTCACTCTGTACATGCTACCCTTAGGAGATATCATTAGGAAACATGGCATTAGCTTTCACTGTTATGCCGATGATACTCAGCTCTATATTTCTTCAAAACCTAACGAAACTTATCAATTCACAAAATTAACGGAATGCATAGCGGATATAAAAAATTGGATGACTTGTAATTTCCTACTTCTAAATTCTGAAAAAACAGAGTTTCTAATTATTGGACAAAAAACTTCCTCACGTAATAACCTAGAATACTGTCTAACACTTGATGGCTGCTCTGTTAAGTCTTCGTCGTCGGTTAGGAACCTGGGTGTGCTCTTTGATACCAATCTTTCATTTGAAAGTCACGTGTCTAGTATCTGTAAAACTGCATTTTTCCATCTTAAAAATATATCTAAATTACGCCATATGCTCTCATTGACAAATGCGGAACAATTAGTTCATGCGTTCATGACCTCAAGGCTAGATTATTGTAATGCTCTACTGGGTGGTTGCCCTGCACGCTTAATAAACAAACTACAGCTGGTTCAAAACGCAGCAGCTCGAGTTCTTACCAGAACCAGGAAGTATGACCATATTAGCCCAGTTCTGTCAAAACTGCACTGGCTCCCTATTAAACATCGCATCAATTTTAAAATATTGCTGATCACTTACAAAGCACTGAATGGTTTAGCTCCGCAGTACTTGAGCGAGCTCTTAACGCATTATAGTCCGTCACGTCTATTGCGATCTCAAAATTCCGGCCAGTTGATAATACCTAGAATATCAAAATCGACTGCTGGCGGTAGATCCTTTTCCTATTTAGCACCAAAACTCTGGAACAGTCTTCCTACCATTGTCCAGGAAGCAGACACACTCTGTCAGTTCAAAGCCAGATTAAAGACACATCTCTTTGACCTAGCTTTCACATAATACATTATAGACTTCTATAATTTAAAGTTAAGCTGCATATAGTAGGTCAGCCGGAACCGGGAACACTTCCCAAAAATCCTGATGTACTCGTTACATCATGAGAAGAATGGCATCTACGCTAATTTTAGTGTCTGTGTTTATCCCGAGGTTTTCCCGCAGCCTGCCGGATCCAGGCCGTATCCAGATCTGACGAAGGACCTTCGCCTGGACCGATGACAACGCAGTGCTGAAGTGCCAACTAGCCTCTCCCTATGGAGGATCCCACTACCACTCTACAGATAAGGCGTTGTCCGGAAAATTTCGTCTCGCGTTCCTACCCCAAAGCAACAAAATAAAATAAAATTCTTTATCAAAATTTATAAGGAAAGACAAGTACTTTGTTTAGGCTTGGCTTGTAGGGAATTCCAAACATGCGTATATTCAAACGCACATAACTATAGAACCCATTCTAAATGCGCATGTGAACGCCATCAGCGTTTCTCACAGGTTTGCGTTTTAAAGTCTGTGTAGAGAGAATGGTGTCGTCTTAGCGGCCCCTAATTTAATAACAAATGATCATTGCGACGGAAGCAAATCAATCAAAACTAACTTTAGATGGAAATAACTTAACTCTGCTGTAAAGCCGAAACAATCTCTGTTACCTTAAATTATACGCTTATCTCTGTAAAGCTGCTTTGAAACAATCTACATTGTTAAAAGCGCTATATAAATGAAGATGACTTGACTTGACTAGATCCTTTTCCTATTTAGCACCAAAACTCTGGAACAGTCTTCCTAACATTGTTCGAGAAGGATGATGTAGCCAGCCGGATCCGGGCCGTATCCAGATCAGATGTAGGACCTGCGCCTGCACACGTCCACGACACATCCCTGAAGTGTCAGCAGAGATTGTGTCATCTAGACTCTCCCTGTGAAGGCCTCATCGACACGACAGCCATCGGCACTGATTCTCAACAAACTCGTCTCCACACCGGCGTGACTCCGTCTTCCGTATTCTGAAGTATTCCGAATGTTCAGATCCAATCTGACCTCTGACCTGTAATGCCTGAATCATAATCACACACTGTTCACTCGTTGGCCAGAGGAGAACTGAGAGACCGAGTCTGTGTTCTGCCAAGGTTTTCTTCATTCTGTCACTGATGGAGTTTGAGTTCCTGCCAGATGAACACTGATTAACTGAACACAGGTGATGATGATGATGATGATGATGATGATGATGATTAACTAAACCCAGGTGATACAGAGGAACTGATAATGATGAAGACACTGTAAATAAAGCTGATTGACTAATTGTTTTTACAGTGGAATCTAGCAGTCATGTCTCAGTCACAAGACCGATCGTTCATGAACAAATCAGTCAGCCGGAGATAAAATCACACGAGGTAAAAACTCAGATTGGAAATTTAAATGAGTCATCTAACAGCCGAAGCATCCGATGCAAATCATGTGCAAATGGCAACCGGTGAGTTTGGAGACACAAAGGTTATGGGACACTTCATTTACATCTGCACATTTATCAAAGCCACTCACTCGTGACGTAGCGCCTGAGGATCAATGCCGTGATTCCACAGAAACACACGCCTGGAATCCTGCAGATGTGTTGGAATCCTCTTCACACCTGGAAGCAGACTGAATTCCAACGCAACCGGATTGAGACACAATCTAATATAAGCACTGGAGATCTAGAAAACTAGGAGTGTTCTTTGAAAGATCTTTAATAACTGAAATCACACTCCTGACCTCATGACGGCTCTTGAATGCAGGAACCCGTGGGATGACAGTTCTAGAAAACCGGCATTTCTAGAAAACCGGTGGGCTTCTCTCTGTCAGCACTGGATTCTCAGGAATAAATCCCACAGCAAGTCTTGATGCACTGTGGTGGGGGGTTTCGGCTAAAATTCACAATCAACATAATCCACTAAATAACTACAAACCAACTTCCGCTTAAGTGAAATTAATATCTGGTGATTAAGACACTTAATGACTCATAATTTCAGCATAACAAAAGTCACTCAACCACATTCTTTCACCATTAAACCACAGAAATCATAACAGATGACGATCTCGTATGACATGAGTCGTGTATTGAATAATAATAAAAACTGATGAAGCATGTGAGACGTGATGCTATCATTATTTTTACATGGCTCTGTGGAATGCTTGCTATTCCCAATAGCGTTGGGAGATTATTATTCCCAGATAGCAGTCGCTGAGAACAGGAACACTGGCTCATCCGGGTCACTGACGTCAGCAGCGCTACACACTCGCTATACACTCGTTATACACTCGCTACACACTCACTACACACTCGCTATACACTCACTACACACTCGCTATACACTCGCTACACACTCGCTATACACTCGCTACACACTCGCTATACACTCGCTGTACACTCGCTATACACTCCCTACACACTCGCTACACACTCGCTACACACTCGCTATACACTCGCTACACACTCGCTATACACTCGCTACACACTCACTACACACTCACTACACACTCGCTGTACACTCGCTATACACTCCCTACACACTCGCTACACACTCGCTACACACTCGCTATCACTATACACTTGCTACAAACTCACTACACACTCGCTGTACACTCGCTATACACTCGCTACACACTCGCTACACACTCGCTACACACTCACTACACACTCGCTACACACTCGCTACTCACTCACTAAACATCCGCTACACACTCGCTACACACTCGCTATGCACTCGCTACACACTCGCTACACACTCGCTACACACTCACTACACACTCGCTACACACTCGCTACACACTCGCTATACACTCGCTACACACTCGCTACACACTCGCTACACACTCACTACACACTCGCTATACACTCGCTGCACACTCACTACACACTCGCTATACACTCGCTCGGAACCATGGAAGTTTTGCATTTGGTGAGCTAATGAAATATTAAAACTCAGTCAAATCAACATTTTGTGTAGTTATTTAATTATGCCATCCAGTATCGTTGACTAGCTCACTCTTGTTTCACACAAACGCAGCGGCGGCCATTGTGTGACTTGTTTTATACACTGTTGGATTATGAGACACAAATGGTACGATTTTAAAACAGTTTAATCTGAAATCAATATCTCTGATCTCCATAATTATTTATGTAGCGAAATGCTGTGTAATAAGTGGTAGGACTGAACCGTATCATTAAATCCGTCTAGTTTGAATTTGCTAGTAACTTTGCATTTAAACACCTAATAAAATATTTCAACTCATATTAATATTTCGTGGCTAATTATTTACATATGGCAAATATCCGTGTAATAAGTGGCATAATGTACATCCAGCCGTTTGATATCTCAGAATAAACCCCCTTCAGGTGTGTGTGTGTGTGTGTGTGTGTGTGTGTGTGTGTGTGTTATCTCAGAATAAACCCCTTCAGGTGTGTGTGTGTGTGTGTATGTTATCTCAGAATAAACCCCTTCAGATGTGTGTGTGTGTGTGTGTGTGTGTGTTATCTCAGAATAAACCCCTTCATGTGTGTGTGTGTGTGTGTGTGTGTGTGTGTGTGTGTGTGTGTTATCTCAGAATAAACCCCTTCAGGTCTGTGTGTGTGTGATCTCAGAATAAACCCCTTCAGGTGTGTGTGTGTGTGTGTGTGTGTGTTATCTCAGAATAAACCCCTTCAGGTCTGTGTGTGTGTATGTGTGATCTCAGAATAAACCCCTTCAGGTGTGTGTGTGTGTGTGTTATCTCAGAATAAAGCCCTTCAGGCTGATGAAGACCTGATCCTGATCACCCTGTCTGGTTTATTCTGAGATAACAACTGGATGTACATTATCCCTGACTTAAAGGGTTAGTTCACCCAAAAATGAAAATTATGTCATTAATGACTCACCCTCATGTCATTCCAAGCCCGTAAGACCTCCGTTCATCTTCAGAACACAGTTTAAGATATTTTAGATTTAGTCCGAGAGCTTTCTGTCCCTCCATTGAAAATGTATGTACGGTATACTGTCCATGTCCAGAAAGGTAATACAGACATCATCAAAGTAGTCCAAGCCCTTTAACAAAGATTAATAAATACTGTAATAAATGTATTGCTCATTGTAGGTTAATGTTGCTAATTGTAAGTTAACATTATCTAATGGACCTTACTGTAAAGTGGGTAAATTAGGTCTCATTATTAAATAACATGAACTAACAATGAGCAATATATTTTTACAGCATTTATTAAGCTTTGCAAATATTAGTTGATAAAATATTCATAGACTTTTTATCTTAAAAAGTCAGTAAGAATCACTAAGATTTTAAAAGTTTTGAAAGAGTCTCTTCTGCTCACCAAAGCTGCTTTTATTTGATCAAAAATTCAGTAAAACAGTGAAATATTATTACTGTAAGGGTTATGTCTGTGTGACGATGCATGCAGGGAAGTCAAAAACAGTCAAAAACAGACATAACCCCGACAGTCTGTTCTTGTGTTTGATGTGTTCCTTAAATTTGTTCAGTTTCCTGCAACTCCTTTGTTTCCATGGCCTATACTATTATAAGTTCATTTGTTTCAGCTATGTTTGAAAATGACCTCGTTTTAGTTTGTTATCTAAGCTATGTTCAGATGTGTTTGCACAGCGTGCTCGCTTGTTTTTTGTTGGAAAAGTTTTTCTTCTTTGGTTCACCTGCATACATCAGCTGTTCTCTATGTGAATATACAGTAAAGTGTAATTTATTCCTGTGATCAAAGCTGAATGTTCAGCATCATTACTCCAGTCTTCAGTGTCACATGATCCTTCAGAAATCCTTCTAATATGAGGATTTGATGATCAAGAAACATTTATGATTATTATCAATGTTCAAAAACAGTTGTGCTGCTTCAGATTTTGGTGGAAAACATGTTTTAAAACCATTCAAAAGTTTGGAGTCAGTCAAATTAAAAAATGTAAATAAATTAATACTTTTATTTAGCAAGAATGCATTAAATTAATCAAAAGGAACAGACAATTCATCAGTAATGATATAAAATATTCTATTTAAAATAAAATGCTTTTCTTTTGAACGATGAAGCAGCACAACTGTTTCCAACATTAACAATAAGAACATTATTAATAATTGAGCACCAGTAATGCAGCATCAGATGAGAACAGAAGCTGATCTGAATAATGACTCTCTCTTCTTCTGTAGAGCGGCTTCACCACTGACTCTAAGTTTGTCTCATCTCTGATGAAGTTTCCATCATTCATTTGGTTATTTTCCTGCTGTCAAAACAGTCTGTACTGTAGACATATAGCTGATTGACATTTAAAAACTAAAATAGAGGAAGAAAAGCAGCCAACAATGTTCACAGTGTACAATGGCAGAAAGGTAGACAAGGAAATAAAAAGAAGAAGAAGATTGTTTTATGAATGTGTGTATAAACTCAATAATAACATGTTCCTGCTAAAGAAACACAAACCACACGATGACAGTGCAAGTGTAACACAATATTTAGAAAAGCCTCAAACACATTACCATTACCCATTACGCCTCACTAACGTCCCGGCAGTCTGATCCATAATGGAAGAAGGCGAGCATCTCTGTCAGCGCTGGAAACAGGAAACACAGCTGACCGATGGGTCACTGAGCCACAAACTGATCTGAAACCAGATCCATCTCTGACACTCATTACTGTCACATCAGCCGCTTTAAAAGTCCTGAATGACAAGAAACACTGCGTGTCTTTTTATTCATTGATCAAAGAATCATTATTTTACACTTGTAAAAATGTGTACCTTAAAATGCAATTCATATTTTGGATAAGAAACTTTGGATAAAAGCGTCTGCCAAATGCAGAAATGTAAATGTAAAGGCCTTCAACACTGTGGATCATGATATGCTATTAAAAAGGCTTCGATCAGTAGGACTGTCAGAAAATGTGATTTTATGGTTCACTGCTTATTTAAAGAGAAGAACCCAATGTGTTCAGGTGGAAGGTTTTCAGTCAGATCCACTGTAGGTTGTTAAGGGAGTCCCTCAAGGATCTGTGTTGGGGCCACTGTTATTCAGTATATATCTATAAATTGTCTTGATTTTAATATTGATAATGCAAGGTTTCATTTTTATGCAGATGATACCCTTATTGGATTCACATTATTTTCATGGTTCCATTAACACATTCTGTTGACTATGAGTAACGTTAACCCTAACTTCTCTTCCGTGAGCACTTAACCTCATAAAAAAAAAAAAAAATTCTTACCTTTTCTTTTAATCCTCACTTATCGGGCTTATGCTACTCTGAACAATGCATGAACTTCTTATTTTGAGCACTTCTTGTGTTGTTTTTGCCTCTTCACAATGACTCGCTTAATGTAGTCCTAATTTGTAAGTCGCTTTGGACAAAAGTGTCTGTTAAATGACTAAATGTAAATGTAAATGTAACTTTTTTCACATTTTTTCAACGCTTTTACCTTGGAATCTATTTCAAGGTTTGTGTTCTCGATCCACCAAACACTGTTGTGTGAATGAACAGCCGGAGCGCGTTAAGGGTTTTCTGTTAGAACGGTGTGTGTTAGCGGCCCCTAAGTTAATAACTAATGATCTTTGCAATGGAAGTGAATCAATCAAAAACTAAATTTAGCTGGACAATAACTTTATTCTAGAGCTGCTGTAAAGCCAAAACAATCTCTGTTATTGTAATTTCCTATTATCACTGTAAAGCTGCTTTGAAACGGTCTATATTGTTAAAAGTGCTGTATAAATGAAGGAGACTTGACTTGACTAACGTTGCAGCACATTAGAGTTTTAGAAGAGTTTTAGTAGAGTTTTAGTAGAGTATTAGTAGAGCATTAGTAGAGTATTAGTAGAGTATTAGTAGAGCATTAGTAGAGTATTAGTAGAGTATTAATAAACTGGTACGGTTAGGGTTAGAATAAGTTGACATGTACTTACACAATTACTTATAGTCTGTAGAATGTCTTTTGGAGGATCATCACAATAAAGAGTTATCAGATATTAATCAGACAGTCTCCTACTACTCTAATGAGAGTGAGTTGACATGTAGTTGCAAAGTTACTAATAGTCAACAGAATGTTCAAAAGGGACCATCAAAATAAAGTGTTACCCTATAATTTACTGTTCAGCTTCCTCTAAGCAGCAATCAGCGGCGCTTTCACGATCTGCTTTTGATATCATCCAAAACAGGTTTTGTGTTGGTCTTAAATGATAAAAAAAAATTGAAATGAAATGTTTACCAGTTCTTGAATATTGGGGTGTAGTGTATCAGCACTCTCCCTCTTATCTTGCATTTGTTTGTTGATGTTTATCATTATTTTTTTTTCTCTTTCTCTTTTTCATTTTCATTTTTACCTTTATTAACTGTATTTTTATATTGTGTACAGCACTTTGAGAAGCTGCTTTTAAAGGCACTTTATAAAATAAAGTTTATTATTATTATTATTGTTATTATCTTCTTGCCTCTCTTCTCCTCTTTGTATTATGGTGCTCTGAGATTTATAACTGACTGTACATTTTCAACACACCATTGTGATCTATACATAGATCACACTGGGGAAGAAAAAACGTGAGCATATCACCCCTATTTTATCACATTTACATTGGCTACCGGTCAAATACAGAATTGAGTACAAGGTTTTAACTTTTGTATTTAAAGCCTTGCATGGTCTGGCTCCAGTTTATATCTCAGACCTTATTTGTCCATACTCTCCCCGAAGATCTCTTAGATTATCCTCTGACACATTATTAACCATTCCACTGTCTCGCTTGAAATCTGAAGGTGACAGAGCCTTCTCCGTATTTGGTCCTAAGCTGTGGAATTCGTTACCTCAGTTTGTTAGGTTATCTTCTTCCTTATATGCATTTAAGTCATCTCTGAAAACGTATCTTTTTTCTCAGGCCTTTTCATAATTGTGTCTATGTAGTCTTTTTGTATGACTGTTATTTTTTAATGTGTTTTTGTGAAGCACCTTGGTCAGCAGTAATGTTGTTTTAAGGTGCTATACAGTAAATAAAAGTGACCTTGACCTTGACCACTGGTATTTGCTGATATATAAAACTATTTAGGTTTTTTTGCTGATATATAAATCTATTTAGGGTTTTTTGCTGATATATAAAACTATTTAGTTTTTTTTTGCTGATATATAAAACTATTGAGGGTTTTTTGCTGATATATAAGTCTATTTAGGCTTTTTTTGCTGATATATAAAACTATTTAGTTTTTGTTTCTTTGCTGATATATAAATCTATTTAGTTTTTTTTTTTTGCTGATATATAAATCTATTTAGGTTTTTTTGCTGATATATAAAACTATTTAGTTTTTTTTTGCTGATATATAAATCTATTTAGGGTTTTTTGCTGATATATAAATCTATTTAGGATTTTTTTGCTGATATATAAATCTATTTAGGGTTTTTTGCAGATATATAAAACTATTTAGGCTTTTTTTGCTGATATATAAATCTATTTAGGCTTTTTTGCTGATATGTAAAACTATTTAGTTTTTTTTGCTGATATATAAATCTATTTAGGCTTTTTTTTGCTGATATATAAAACTATTTAGTTTTTTTTCTTTGCTGATATATAAATCTATTTATTTATTTATTTTTTGCTGATATATAAATCTATTTAGGGTTTTTTGCTGATATATAAAACTATTTAGTTTTTTTTTGCTGATATATAAATCTATTTAGGGTTTTTTGCTGATATATAAATCTATTTAGGCTTTTTTTGCTGATATATAAATCTATTTAGGGTTTTTTGCTGATATATAAATCTATTTAGGGTTTTTTGCTGATATATAAAACTATTTAGGTTTTTTTTTTGCTGATATATAAATCTATTTAGGCTTTTTTTGCTGATATGTAAAACTATTTAGGCTTTTTTGCTGATATGTAAAACTATTTAGTTTTTTTGCTGATATATAAAACTATTTCGTTTTTTTTTTGCAGATATATAAATCTATTTAGTTTTTTTTTTGCTGATATATAAATCTATTTAGGGTTTTTTGCTGATATATAAATCTATTTAGGATTTTTTTGCTGATATATAAATCTATTTAGGGTTTTTTGCTGATATATAAAACTATTTAGGCTTTTTTTGCTGATATATAAATCTATTTAGGCTTTTTTGCTGATATGTAAAACTATTTAGTTTTTTTGCTGATATATAAATCTATTTAGGCTTTTTTTTGCTGATATGTAAAACTATTTAGTTTTTTTTTGCTGATATATAAAACTATTTAGTTTTTTTTCTTTGCTGATATATAAATCTATTTATTTATTTATTTTTTGCTGATATATAAATCTATTTAGGGTTTTTTGCTGATATATAAAACTATTTAGTTTTTTTTTGCTGATATATAAATCTATTTAGGTTTTTTTTGCTGATATATAAATCTATTTAGGCTTTTTTTGCTGATATATAAATCTATTTAGGGTTTTTTGCTGATATATAAATCTATTTAGGGTTTTTTGCTGATATATAAAACTATTTAGTTTTTTTTTTTGCTGATATATAAATCTATTTAGGCTTTTTTTGCTGATATGTAAAACTATTTAGGCTTTTTTGCTGATATGTAAAACTATTTAGTTTTTTTTGCTGATATATAAAACTATTTAGTTTTTTTTTGCAGATATATAAATCTATTTAGTTTTTTTTGCTGATATATAAATCTATTTAGGCTTTTTTTTATTGCTGATATATAAAACTATTTAGTTTTTTTGCTGATATATAAAACTATTTAGATTTTTTTTGCTGATATATGTTTTTTTTTTACTGATATATAAAACTATTTAGGCTTTTTTTGCTGATATATAAAACTATTTAGTTTTTTTGCTGATATATAAAACTATTTAGTTCTTTTTTTGCTGATATATGGGTTTTTTGCTGATATATAAAACTATTTAGGCTTTTTTTTGCTGATATATAAAACTATTTAGGGTTTTTTGCTGATATATAAAACTATTTAGTTTTTTTTTTTGCTGATATATAAATCTATTTAGGCTTTTTTTGCTGATATATAAATCTATTTAGGCTTTTTTGCTGATATATAAATCTATTTAGGCTTTTTTTGCTGATATATGATTTTTTTGCTGATATATAAAACTATTTAGGCTTTTTTTGCTGATATATAAATCTTTTTAGGCTTTTTTGCTGATATATAAATCTATTTAGGCTTTTTTTTTTTGCTGATATATAAATCTATTTAGGCTTTTTTTGCTGATATATACATTTATTTAGGCTTTTCTTGCTGATATATAAATCTATTTAGGCTTGTTTTGCTGATATATAAATCTATCTAGGCTTTTTTTGCTGATATATAAATCTATTTAGGCTTTTTTGCTGATATATAAATCTATTTAGGTTTTTTTTTTGCTGATATATAAATCTATTTAGGCTTTTTTTGCTGATATATAAATCTATTTAGGCTTTTTTGCTGATATACAAATCTATGGTCTGGTCTTGTGGTCAGTTTAAAATAATAAGTAATCTTCAGGGTAAATGAATGTTGTGTTAATGTTTTTCAACCGGTTGCATTTTTTATGTTTGTTTCTTTTTGGATTGTATTGTATTTTGTAACTTTGATGTATAATTGTATATGCAAACTCTGTGTAAGACAGAGATTTTAATCTCAATGAGTCTTTTCCCCTGGGTAAAATAAAGGGAACCAGTGAGAGTATCTGTGTCATGACTTCGGTCTGATCTGCAGTGTTTTTGTCTTTTCCCTGTGTGTATTGTTGTCTTTTGAGCACATGTGCTTGTTTTGACTGCTTGCCATGTGCTCAGCTGTCATTTTTGTGCATCTTCCCTCCCACTCGTTATCCTTGTTCTCTTCACACCTGTTATCAATTATCCCTCATTATCTCCCCCTATTTTAGATCAGTTTGTGTTCAGTCCTTTGTCAGGAGCAGCGGGGAAGGCGGAAAATGGAGTCAGACGTAAGCGAGGGAAATGAAGAAGATTCAAGAGGAAATGAGAACAGGAAAAGGAAAAAGAACAGTGTTTCAAGTGACGGAAGCCAGACAAGAAGAACTGTTGAGAGATATCAAGTTGGAATGATAGCAGTAACAAAAAGTGACGGGATCTTTAAGGACTCGCATGAGGTTGGAAAATTCGTTGGAAAAAAACTAGGAGATGTTCGGTCCATTAAAATAACAAGGAGTGGGATGGTTATTATTGAATGCGTGTCAAGACGTCAGAAAGAACAAGCTCTAAGGATTAAGTTGTATACAGAGCACAGAGTTGTGAAATGCTTCCCACTCGGGACAGAATACAAAAAGAAAGGAGTAGTAAGTGGCGTACCATTGTCAGTGGAAGACGAGGAGTTTCGGGCTGTTGAAGGAGTTTGTGAGGCCAGAAGACTGACAAGATTCCGTCAAGGAGAAAGGGAAGAAAGTACCTCTGTATGTCTGACTTTTGTGGGAGATTTGCCAGAGAGGATATTTTTAGATTATATATGCTACAGGGTGAGGGCTTATGAAAGAGCTCCGTTAAGGTGTTTTTGCTGTCAGGAGTATGGACATGTGGCTGCAGTGTGTAGAAGAGTCAGGAGATGTGGGAGATGTGGGAAAAATACTTGTGTAGGATGGGAGTGTGAAGAGGAACATGTAAAATGCATTCACTGTTTGGGAAATCACCATGCGGGGTCAACACAATGTCCTGAAAAAATCAAACAGGTAAAAGTGAGTAAAATCAGAGCAGAAGAAGGGCTAACATATGCAGAAGCTACTAAGAAAATGGAACGAGTAGTAGTGCAAACAGAACAGGAGACGGGGAAAGAAGGGAGATGATCAGAATAATGTTATTGGCATGGACAAGAAGCGATTTCTAGGATTTATTGCTATGGTGGTCAATTGTGCTGTGGAAATTAAAGGGAAGTCAGAGAGGATCAAGATGGTGTTGGATGCGGCGAGAAGATTTTTGGACATTGTGGATATATCAGGAGAAGAACTAGATAATACGCTGAGGAAAGAATTTATACCATCTCAGACAATTGAGTATGACATACAGAACGGGCAGTGAACTTTAGGGTGGTCACTGTAAATATACTGCACTGGGGAAACTATTTAATTCAGTAGGTGGCGGTAATGCAACAATTTTTTGGATGCCAACTGCCATAAAACCTAAAAGAAGTCCTTTGTCAGACTGTTGTTGTGAGTAAGGCTTCTCCTGTGACCAACTCTTCCTTGTCTTGTGTCTTGCTGTGCTTCTTCAGACTCCAAGTGTGGTTTTTGTGTTATGTTTTGGTTTTTGTCCTGCTTCCACTGTCTCCCTCTCATCCTGCCAGGCCTGGTTTCCTAGACTGCCTGGCCGCCCAGGTGTTATCTTCTGTTGGGATTTGGATGAACCACCCCAGACCTTCTCTGTGAGCTCATCATCTTCTGCAGGGAACTCAGTGTGACTTGGACATTGCGTCGGATGACGCTTTAATTGGTTTCTTTTGTAAAGTGCTCTCCTGGCCCAGAGGACATTTATTTTGGACTGCCTTTTCCTTTCTGTGTTCCTGTTTTTTTTCCTGGGATCTTTTGAGAGCAAAATAAACTGTTGTTACCTGCAACTGAATCCGTGTCTCTCCCTGACAATCTGAACCTGTTCAGCCGGGCTTCCTTCAGGTCCTGTACGGGTCACTGTTCTGTAGGAATCTCCTCTGGTGTTCCTGCAGTTCCTTCTATTATAGATGGGAAACAGAGCTGATATGACCCACAAATCATCAGTGTGTCATCAGTTGCCCTCATGTTGTATGAGAAGATATCTTGAGTTTGATGACTTTCAAAACATCATCTTCCATGCTTTAAATATAACCAGTGACATAGGCTGACACATTTTATTTCTAAGAATGCTTTGCTAATGTTCCCATTAAGTTATGAAAACATTATTTCTGAATGTTCCCTGAACGTTTAAAATGTCCAGAAACACTCCACGGTATAATTCTTCCAACATTATGGACCGTTACTTTTGAATGTTCTCTGAAAGTTCTGAAACATATAGCAACATTTAACAAGTGTTAGACGAACATCAAACTAAAACGTTTTAGAAAAAATGTTCCATGAGCGATGGATAAATACTGCTTTTGTGCTGATTTATTGAGAACATCATCAATGATCAGATACTCTGAACAAACGTTCTATTAATGTTACTGGAAGAACGTTTGTTCATAACTTTGAGAACCTTGACAGAACTCTGGGTATTGTGACCCTGTAAACGTAGAAATACTAGAAAAATGCGAATGACTTAAATCTACATAAAACCCCATGTTAGACCAAAATAATCCGTTTGTCCCAAGCCAGTCAGTCGTCTGAACATAACATTTTCATATGGAAAAGTAATGTTGTTTTGCATTGAAAATAAGTTTATTTTTCTGACCCCACTGATTTGTTTTTGTTTTAAGCATTTTGATCACGTAAATGAATCTTGATTTAAGAATGTTCCGATATTTGTACGTGAAAACGAAAGAAATCCAGAGGAAGAACATCATTATTAGTAATACTGCTGAAACGTTAGGGTGTGTGAGTTCCCAGCATGCATGAATGAAGCACTTACTCTAAATAAAACCTCTGTTATGGTTTTGTCATTGTTGTTGGTTATTAGTGGTGTTGTGATGTCTCATCTGTATTTGTCAGGGCTTGAGGTCGACATGTACAATCCCCCAGACGGCAGCTTCTTCAGAAACCGCTGACAGGTTTAATGAGGGACTGTGTTCAGACGAGGGTCAGACGAGCTCCTGCAGAGTTCCTCATGAGCTGTGATTGTTTATACGGGCAGAAACACACTGAAAGCCTCGGGCTTCTGGATCTTCCCTGGAAGTTCGTCTTTTGAGAAAGAGTTCGACGACTTCACAGGAACTAAAACAAGCTCTTCTTTGATGAATGAAAACAAACACACAGCAACCCTGACCGTTTCCTGTGACACACACTCACACACACACACACACACACACACACACACACACACACACGCACACACACACACACACACACACACACACTCATCCTCATCTAAAATTTTAATCTTACAGTTAAATCTGGTCTCTAGTTCATAAACGCCAGAGGAGAACTGGCCCCCGACTGAGCCTGGGTTCTCCCAAGGTTTTTTTTTTCTCCATTAGGTCACCTGATGGAGTTTTTCGGTTCCTTGCCACTGTTGCCTTTGGCTTGCTCAGTTGGGGATATTTTGGGGATATTTAATTTAATTTTATCAATCAATAAATTCCACTAAAAACAAACCTTGTTGTATTATTTTAATTTAATACTGTGAAGCTGCTTTGATACAATCTGTATTGTGAAAAGCGCTATACAAATATGCTTGACTTGACACACACACACACACACACACACACACACACACACACACACACACACACACACACACACACACACACACACACACACACACACACACACACACACACACACAACACACACACACACACAAACACACACAAACTCACACACTCATACACACACTCATACACACACACACAGGCCAGAGTCTACATGTCTTCGGGACGGTCTGGCGCCGGGATCCATCATCATCCTGACCGGAATAATCACTCGTTCACTGTGATATTCCCGGCACATCTGATCTCATCCAGTAACACACACTGGTTTGCCAGAAGCCAAAACAAATACGCGACACAAAGATGTTTTCTAGTCATTTTAATGCATTTTGTGACGCACAGAAACTCACTGCAAAAATGACTTCAGAAAATGTTTCCAATTCGTTTTTTCACTTGAAGTTTGAAGTGTCTAAAGATCCTTGAAATATTTAATAGTTGAATACTGTGGAGCTTTGAGACTGAGCACTGCGTCAGACGGCACGTCTCCACTGAGAGCGGCGGAGGGTTGCTGGACTGTTCTCCGCTGACTGAGAGCTTTTCCACGACTCGACGGTGAAGCTCTTCCCACACCTCAGCCGCTGAACAGGACACTTGCTGTATTAGATTTTGTTATTTTTTTTATTTAATATTTATTTAATATGGACATAGCAATGACATTGGACGAACCAGGTGCATTGTTTAAAGTGTTATAGCACATGTGCTAATTTTCAACACCTGTCCATAGGGGGCTTTTACAACAGATAAAAACATGTTATAACAGAATAACATCTAAAAACAGATGTTATTGTCCTCTATGACTCCCCTATTGTTATTGCAGAAAGTTGCTTCTCAAGTGAATTTAAAGATTTGTATCTAATTTAACTGGAAAACAAGACAGAAATACTCATTAAGCATTTATTGTTTTTTTTGCAGCGTGTGACGTGAAGTAATTAACAAATCATAAGCCAACAAGAGCAGGAACGGGAATGAAATCTATTTTTCCCTTTACAGCACAGACGCTCTGACTGAGAAATATAATACATTCAATAAATACATTAACGATAAGAGGTACTTATAATTAAATATAATCACGAGCAGGAATCAGTGGCGCTCAGCGACTCAATCTTTGGGATGGATAGCGGCAGTGGGGCGGGTCTTAAGGCGGAGGAGCTCAGCAATTGGACGATTGCTGTCCTGGAAAAAGTCCAATCCCGTGACCCACTCCACATCCCTCACACGTGATTGGTGCATCCACAGGAGAGGCTCCGCCCACTGGGACTCCGGCTGGTCATCCTGCACACAGACAGTCACAGTATCTCTCATGACTCAGTTCTCGTGTCACATCACGTAATGCTTCATTGTGTTTCCTTCATTGTTTCTGTCGGTGGGAAACGAGATTATAGCAACATCACGTATTCATGCCAGTAACAAGGCACAGAAGCTGGAACCAAAACAATGACAAAAGCTCTTTGTTTAGTTGGATGAGCATCATGGGACGCACCTGTGTCAACTTCACATGATTCACTAAGTGTTCAGTCATACTTCAGTGCAGCTTCACAGAAAAGCATGACTGAGCATTAATCAAAGAATATAAATCATATTAGTTGGCTTCATTTGTTCATCAAATAAATATTTCCTTCAGTTATTTTGATGCTTAAGTAAGTCTAAAATGCATCGCATGAGCTTCTGTTACTGTCACTCTTCATTCTATCGCTCTCTCAGATTTGATCTTTCATCAACAGTAGATCAGCTCCAGCTCAGCGCTGAGGATCGGCTCAGTGGAACAGATGTTTAGACACCAGTGAAATACTTCTTTATTCCAATTATGATACAACAACAAAAACTACAGTAATCAATCAAATGTGGGGAAAAAACACTGCATATTCATTACTGAATAAATGAAATATAGATGGATTTTTTTGTAAAGTTACAAAGGGTAGCCTATTTAGTCAAGAGCAGTGAGTAATTTATTAATCCTTCGTTTGATTAACATTAAAACACAGCAGCGGGTTTATTAGTAGAGGTGGGGAACTCGAACTCGGACTCGAGTCTAATTTTGATGAACTCGGACTTGTCACGCACTCGGGTGAATTTGCACTCGGACTTGACACGGACTCGGACATTAAATGTGCCGAGTACAGTCGAGTCCGGGCACTGGAGGACACAATATAATTCAAAAACGAAACGAAACTACTTACATTGTGTTGTTTCAGCGTTGAGCATTGTAGCCAATCACAGACATGTATATTGCACGCATGAACGCAGTGGCCAATCAGAGGCGTTTTAGAGTCTCCATGTAGAGAACTTGCTCTAAATGTATGTTCAGAATCAGCGCAAGCTTGATCCTTTCGCAAATCCCCTCATAAACAACAAAGTGTAGACGCGTATAAATAAGAGATTCACTGTGCAGTGCGGACAACCAGTGGCGCAAAAAGTGGGTATGCGCTATATGCGGCGCATAGGGGCGCAGCACCAGGGGGCGCCAAAGCGATGGTATTTTTTTAATTTTTTTAAATCTATACGTAACTGCTGTTGAGCGTTTCTAAATAATTTCTGCATTTCCTCAATGTTATATAACTTTTTAGAGGACTAACAGGCTAGAGTAGGATATTCATAATTCCATCATAGAATTTTGACATAGAGAGGGGGGGATAATATCGTGAGCGGGCGGGGACGCCGTGAGCGCTGAGCGAGTCGAAAAAGATGGATTAAGCAAAAAAGCTGTCGGGACTAAAAATAGAAAAAGAAAGAGGGAAAAGGAGATGGCATGTCAATTGATGCGCCAGCAGCTAAATAAGTGGATGGTCAAAGGCAACAGGTAGGATTTAAAGTGTGACGTCCATGTAGGCTAGGAGATTCCCGGTGGGCCGACGTGCTTTTTGGGCCGATATATCTAATAGGCTATTTTTTTTTTTGTCTTTGTCTTAACGGCCCATAAAACTCGTACATCGGTGGACCATTCGTTTTGTTTTGTTTTGCTTAATTGGCAGCGCTGGGTTAGTGCCGTTGTAATGCATTGGTCAAAAAAAAATAAAAGTCAGCTTTAGGTTTTTGTGACATTTTTCATTAAACACGTAGATCAGCAGCCCATTGGTCTTTTCTTGATTGACACTGGGCTGGCCCAATCACATCTTTAATGTGAAGTATAGAAATTAGTACAAAACTAATTATGAAAGTTTCCTTTATTTTTTGTTTTACAATATATGGCTATTACTATCATGGGATTAATATTATAACTATTATTATGTAGTAGTTTAATGTAGACAGACACTGTTACTAAAAAAGGTTTGAATTTTTCTTTGTTTAATCTGCACACTGAATATGGGTTGGAGCTTTTCATTTTGAACTCTCGAAGTGCACCAGATTGATGAATTCAACATTAAAAAGCACAAAATTTTCTTACAGGGGGAGCCTGCCCCCGAACCCCCCTAGAGGGACAGAGGTGCACTCATCAGTGGATTCATCACTGTGAAGTATAGTTCAATTTTATTAACAAATGACAATTTTGTACTTATTTCTTCTGTTAACTATCACTCGCTCCTCACTCATTAGGAAACATGGCACAGATATTTATTTCTGTTTTTTTTGGGGGGGTGCCAAAATTGTTGCTGCATACCCCTCTGACACTGGGTAGTTGCGCCCCAGCGGACAACGTCAGTGTTTATGACGAGAGTTTCAGTGAGAGTGCAGAACGCGGTCAGTGAGTGATGGCTTAAAGGGAGCGCTAATATAAATAATAGTTTTGTTTTTCATGCCTCTAGAGGACCAGTGGTTACGGTCACAGTGTTTAAGGAGTGGTAACCACATTATATGTGGGAGTGAACCCTCTAAATTATAGTCCTGTGAGTCATGAAATTGCGATGATTTGACATAGTAACCATAGCAACATGAGAACGTGATAACCATAGCAACATTTTGGCCTCTAATAATGTTATGATATTTGTTACATTTATACTTTAGTCATAAGTTTACATACACTTTGCAGAACCTCCAAAATGTTCTTTTTATTTATTTTTTAATAATAAGGATAAAAAAAAAAAAAGTTTTTTTTTTTTTTAGCTGCCTTGAAAAAGTTTTTTCACATTACGTTTAAATATAGCCTAGTCCACAAGACAAAATACAAAACACAAAATACAAGACAAACTACATATTAACTGGATTTTTTTTAAACCTGAATTATTACCCGATTCATTACCTGAATGATCCACAACTGTTTTTTTGTTAGTTTTTTTTGTAATGGTTGTTCATGAGTCCCTTGTTTGTCCCGAACACTTAAACTGCCCGATGGTCTTCAGTAAAACCCTCCAGCTCCTGCACATTCTTCGACTCCATACTAGCAGTGATTGTATGATTTTGAGATCCATCTTTTCACACTGGGACTCAGACACAACTATTACAAACGCTGCCAACATTCAGTGATGCTCAAGAAGGAAACATCCATTGAGAGCCAGGGCGTGTAAATTGGTGTAAATTGTTCTTATTTTGTTTAAAACATCATCAATTAATTTAGTTCTGCCCTTCAGAGGCTAAATATTAACATTAACATTATTAACATGTAAAAAATTAGCAATACCCATATCTGATCATAAATTGCTTTTTTTTTTTTTTATGCTAACGTTACACTCTCTAAATCCAAACAACAACGCTTGATGACATTTCGGAATATAAAACAGATCGACCCTTCAGTTCTGACTGCCGCAATCACTGATCTTCCACTCAGTGACCATCTCACTTCTCCAGACAATTTGGACTCCTGTTATAACTGAACTACAGCAGCTCCTTGACACTCTTGCACCTCTTAAAACTCTGTATCCTTCACTTATTCTGCACCCTGGTTCACTCCTGAGCTTCGCCAGTGCTAAACAGAGAGCTGTATAGTGAACATGTTCATCTTTGCAAAGATGCTCTTTATGCTGCCAAAAATGTTTTCTATTCACATTTAATTGAGTCTGGAGATGGTAATACTAAAGCACTGTAATCAACTGTAAATCGTATTCTGAAACCTCCTGACACACTTCCCGCACACTCAATGTGATAAATGTATGTCTTTCTTCAATGACAAAATAACTACCATCCACCAACAACTGGCCTCTTTGGCTACCCTTACTGTAGTTCGCCACACAGTGTCTCAATTAATTTTCCCCTCTCCTTCCTTTCTTCTTTCAACTTGCCATCCGAAGAAGAAATTTCTCAGTTAATTTATAAATCTAATTCTTCCACATGTTTACTTGATCCTATACCAACTCCTGTGGTAAAGGCCTGTTTTCCCTCTCTATCTTCTCTCATAACTCGTATTACTCACACTTCTCTTAGCTCTGGCACTGTTCCAACATTGTTCCAACATCTCTTAAAATAGCTGCCATTACCCCTGTTCTTAAGAAACTTGGCGCAGACTCTAATAATTTAGATAATTACCGTCCTGCACGGAATTCCGGAAACTGCACTAGTGAGAGTAATGAAAGATCTGTTAATGGCTGCTGATGGCAGGTTGTTATCTATTCTTGTTCTACTTGACTTGAGTGCAGTATTCTCTTGAACCGTTTATCTGATGTTGGTATCACTGGTATTCCTTATGCCTGGTTTACTTCATACCTTCAAACCGCACACAGTTTGTACAACTAAAAAAATGTCATTCCCAACCTTCTTCTGTCAGCTGTGGTGTCCGCCAAGGCTCTGTCCTAGGCCCCCTATTGTTCCTAATTTACCTTCTCCCACTCGGCAATATCTTTTCAAAATTCTGTATTAAATTTCACTGTTGCGCCGATGATACACAGCTTTACATGTCCACAAACCCTGATTCCATTCTTTAGCCGTGTTTCTCCTCGTCTTTGGAATTCTCTCCCAGTCAACATCCGTAATTCAGACTCGTTAGCTCAATTTAACCTGTTAACCGTTGCCAGTGCGCCCGCGCACTGAAGCGTTTTTTATTTATTTAATTCAAAATTACTATCAGATTTAATGTTATACCTTGACAAACTATACATAATTAAAAAGATATAATACTCAAGTTTCAGTATTTGACCACTATTGTATTCTGAGAAACTCATAGTGACAGTTATTTCTTAATTTGTGTCAGGAGTTATGAAATGAAAAAATGAGTCGATACCTTTAATATGAATTATGCGCGTCAGCCGCTTTCATTCATAAAAAACTCCGTGCTGTCGTCATGACAGCGATACACAAAACAACGTCCTTCAGGGCTTTAGCTCAAAAATGTGCAGATTTGGAGAAATATTGATAGATTCTCATAGATGCACATCATATTTCTATAGACAGGAATAATATTTATTGAATTTATACCCAAATGCGTCGATGTAATCTTTATGAGCGTTTGGTACTCTGATACTGTGTTATAAATTCATACCAATAGCCTGAGGGCGCTATTATGCACAATAATAGTCCATATATGGAACATGAAGAAGAGCCATGATCATGTGACATTCCAGGACGTCACTGATACACACAAAGCTACAGAGATCGCGCTGTTACATGCAGTTAGATGTTTTGAAGATAATAAACATGATTGCAATGATATTTGAGTTACCTGTGTTTTTCAAGCCATGCCAGGTATTTCCATAATAATAGATTATACTTATAATGTAATGCTAATCTATATAGACTGTCATTGTGCAGAATACCATACAATAGTATATTTTCTGTCTGGTTTTTTTATCTGAAGCCAAATTAGATCACAGAAGATTATTTAAAATACTCACTTGCGTTATAAAAGTAAGTTTGGAGCACAAACATGGTTTTAATCTCATAAATTGTCGTGTATTGATGGTGTGCTAAGCTAACATGCTAGCTAGCCCTAGGTACACCTGCCACTAGCAGTTATACTTTTATAATTTTTTGAATGCTTACTGAACTGTTTCTTTATTCAAGAAATGCATTTGATACAGGATAAAATGTGAGGTGAACTTTGAGAAAAGAAATTAGGGACTGAAACCCTATGAATAGCCTGTGAATAGCCAGTCGTTAGTAACTATAATGCAGACAAAAGAAATGCATATTTCGAGCCATAACCAGGCTGGAGAGGTGTGAATGTGTGCAGGGGGAGACTGAGACTGAATGGGGCTCGTCTGCACCACAAAACAATAGAGACAAAAGACTGCATAGATGGTTAGAAGTTGACAATAAACATCAGAAGCATTTTAGTGTCAAATCAAAATAAAGTCATTGACATGGTCTTGAAAAACATTTAACTAAATACAGAGTTTTGGACTTATTATCTTCAGATTTTAAACATAAAATGTTTAGACATGTGGCTTTAGCTGTAGTGCATTTCTAGATTGCTCCAGTGCCAACTTCTATTTTATTTTCATGAGGATGTTTCATAAAAATTAATTTCTAATAACTTTACAAAACTTTGAAGCTATTTATAACAATTTTTGTCATTATGACATTAATTAATTCTACATTTACAATAAACTGCCAGGTGTCAGCTTTCAAATGAGATCATACTTGTGCTTTTAGTACAAAGGGTTCATGAACTGTATCTGTTTCAGTTTGGGTATGCCATTTCTGGGGATTTTTCAAAAGTGGGGTTGCAGCTTAACAGGTTAAAGTCAAACTTAAAACTCATTTATTCAGAACTGGTTATCTTCCATGATTACTTTGTCCAGTACTTTTTTATTGCAGTTTTTTATTGCCATTGTTATTTACTGTTATTTTCTGCTTGTTGTATGGTGACCTTGAGTGGTTTGAAAGGCGCCTTAAATAAAATGCATTATTATTATTATTATTATTATTATAAATCAGGTAACAGTTCATGTTTTACTTACATATACGATTTAGTTTTAATCCAAATAACACGTGCTGAGTGAACGATCAGCAATCAAGAGCATTCAACAGAAGTGCTCTCTCTCTCTCGTCAGTTAACGTTAATAATAATAAACTACATAATGTCTCGTTTTACTTTCTTTGCCATTGACATCCGACTGAACTACAAACTTTCCATTGACGTCAGTGAAAAAGAGATATGCTCGACCAGCTCGCGCGCTCAATCCACTGCGCGTTTATCTCTGATCAGCTAGCGCAGCACAGCTATGTGTTACTATATATCATTTAATATTCCACTAATAAGATACATTTACCTCATAGACAGCCTTCTTTTTTATCCCCATTATACTCTCTGTTGTCTGTGTTTCTCTGTCTGGACACAAGTGTACACACGCTGCCTGGTATCAGTTGTTGTATCGGAGCATTTTTACGAGTGCGAGTACATAAACTCAGTAGCGGCCCGATGCCGATCGGTGCATCTCTAGTTTTAATTGTATCATTTTTATCATTTAAAATTAATATGCATAAATAAAACCGGCTTAATGTCACTGAAAACTATGAATTAATTAATAAATAAAAAAGAAATAAAAATATCAATGAATTGTATAATTTATATCATTTCAATTAATATGCATGAATACAACAGTGAAGTTGTTAGTCTTACAGTTTAATGTCGCTGAAAATTGTAATTATTAATGAAACATTTTTAAATAAATAAAAATAAGAATGAATAAATAAATATCGATTGAATTGTATAATTTATATAATTTAAATTATTATGCATAAATAAAACAGAGAAGTGGTTAGTTTTAGAGCTTAATGGCATTGACAAATTAAATAAAATAAATCATTAATTTATAAAAATGTATTACAAAATTTCTACTTAATGAATAAAAAAAAATGTATGAAAAAATAAAAACTGATCAGAATAATATTATTAATCTGAAACCAAGAACATTTAAAGTGTGTTCATATATACTAATATGTCACGGCGTGACACCAGAGAACGCCTGAGAAACACTAAAAGAACAAACTGAATCATTCCGACTGTAGTTCCGATTCACCCTGATTCACTGAGGAGACCCGAACAGAATGATGGATTCAATTACGCTCAAAGTCAAGTGTCTCGTTCCACATCCAGTGTGTGAGGATGAGCTTGTGAAACAGGAAGTGAGAGTATCAGTAGGAAGTGTGTGTGTGTGTGTGTGTGTCACTTACAGCACAGCTCTCTGTGTTCTCATCTCTGTGCGGCAGAAGGAAAGAAACGCTCTGAAGTTCCCCGGAACATTCTCCCACCGCCTGCGTCTCGTTCCGGCAGCTCGTCAGCACCGCGAAATAATGAGTGGGAAGAGGAACAGACGAACCTGCAACAGACCTGAACACAAGCACTGTGAGACGCGTGAGGAATCAGATCTTTAAAGGGCACATATCATGAAAATCTGGCTTTTCCCGTGTGTAAGTGCTGTAATCGTGTGCTTCTACCAACACAGAAAACGTGAAGTGAAACCCAGTAACTGTGTTCTGGTGAGTCTTTCTCTGCAAGCGTGTTATAAAA
The DNA here is from genome assembly GCF_949319135.1 of Squalius cephalus. Classification (NCBI taxonomy): domain Eukaryota; kingdom Metazoa; phylum Chordata; class Actinopteri; order Cypriniformes; family Leuciscidae; genus Squalius; species Squalius cephalus. The sequence goes on from NC_137129.1 coordinate 46,642,786, forward strand.
TAATCCGATCAGATTTCGCTCTCCTTCTGACGTATGAAGAGGATCTTATTATAATATTACCGGCCCTTAATCTGCAGGTTTACACACACCAGCCGACATTTGGTTCCACACGCGCCAACAGAGACCAGTTCTAACGCACTGATGAAGATCCAGCAGAGCCTGAAGCTGTTCTGTGGTTGAGCACAGACGAGCACTGAACACTAGTGACCAGAACATGTCACCGCTGTCTTATAAAGACCTCAGGAACTGTGGACACTTGTGGAGGAGTTAAACATGATGATGAGATGATCAGTGTAACTCCACAACAACTACAGAAATGTCTCCACTAACATTCAGAAGCTCTTCCTGAGTCTCTCCGTAAGGCTGCACTCGCTACTGGTGATTCTGGGATTCTGGATGAGTGGCGGAGCTACTCTTCTGAACGGAGGCGGAGCTAAAGCTCATTTGCATTTAAAGGGACGCACACAAAAATGGCATGTTTTGGCTCACACCCAAAAAGGTGCAAATTTGACAAGCTATAATAAATGATCTGGGGTTTTTTTTGCTGAAATTTCACAGACACATTCTGGGGACACCATAGATTTATATTACATCTTGTGAAAAGGGGCATAATATGTCAGCTTTAAACATGAGGGAACAAGTTACAGGAATTGATCACACTTACTCCAAGATCTGATCTGGAGAGTCGAAGCGTCCGTCATAGTTGTAGTCGTACGCCGGGCCAGTGACAACGTTAATACCGTTATACTGAGACGCGTATTTGAGCAGCAGAACCTCCTGGAAATACTGCCAGAGTCCTGGAGAAACACACAACAAGCCATCGGATACACACACTCACTGCAGAGACACTCAACAAGCCATCAGATACACACACTCACTGCAGAGACACTCAACAAGCCATCAGATACACACACTCACTGCAGAGACACTCAACAAGCCATCAGATACACACACTCACTGCAGAGACACTCAACAAGCCATCAGATACACACACTCACTGCAGAGACACACAACAAGCCATCAGATACACACACTCACTGCAGAGACACTCAACAAGCCATCAGATACACACACTCACTGCAGAGACACACAACAAGCCATCAGATACACACACTCACTGTAGAGACACTCAACAAGCCATCAGATACACACACTCACTGTAGAGACACACAACAAGCCATCGGATAAACACACACACACTGCAGAGACACACAACAAGCCATCAGATACACATACACTCACTGCACAAACTCACTGCACATACACTCACTGCACACACTCACTCACTGCACACACACTCACTGCAGAAACTCACTGCACACACACTCACCGTACACTCACTCACTGCACACACTGCACACAAGCACTCACTGCACACACGCTCACTGCACACACTCTCACTGCACACACTCTCACTGCACACACTCTCACTGCACACACTCTCACTGCACACACTCTCACTGCACACACTCTCACTGCACACACTCACAGCAGAAACTCACTGCACACACGCTCACTGCACACACGCTCACTGCAGAAACACTCACTGCACACACTCACAGCAGAAACTCACTGCACACACACTCACTGCACACACTCACTGCACATACACTCACTGCACACACTCACTGCACACACTCACTCACTGCACACACTCTCACTGCACACACTCTCACTGCACACACTCTCACTGCACACACTCTCACTGCACACACTCTCACTGCAGAAACACTCACTGCACACACACTCACTGCACACACACTCACTGCACACACTCACAGCAGAAACTCACTGCACACACACTCACTGCACACACACTCACTGCACACACACTCACTGCACACACACTCACTGCACACACACTCACTGCACACACACTCACTGCACACACACGCTCACTGCAGAAACACACTCACTGCACACACTCACTGCAGAAACACTCACTGCACACACACTCACTGCACACACACTCACTGCACACACACTCACTGCACACACACACTCACTGCACACACACTCACTGCACACACACTCACTGCACACACACTCACTGCACACACTCACAGCAGAAACTCACTGCACACACACTCACTGCACACACACTCACTGCACACACGCTCAATGCACACACACTCACTGCACACACTCACAGCAGAAACTCACTGCACACACGCTCACTGCACACACGCTCACTGCACACACGCTCAATGCACACACACTCACTGCAGAAACACTCACTGCACACACGCTCACTGCACACACGCTCACTGCACACACTCACTGCACACACTCTCACTGCACACACTCTCACTGCGCACACACTCTCACTGCACACACTCTCACTGCACACACTCACTGCACACACTCTCACTGCACACACTCTCACTGCACACACTCTCACTGCGCACACACTCTCACTGCACACACACTCACCACACACACGCTCACCGCACACACGCTCACCGCACACACGCTCACCGCACACACGCTCACCGCACACACGCTCACCGCACACACGCTCACCGCACACACGCTCACCGCACACACACTCACTGCACACACTCACTGCACACACACTCACCGCACACACTCACCGCACACACTCACCGCACACACTCACCGCGCACACACTCACTGCGCACACACTCACTGCACACACACTCACTGCACACACACTCACCGTACACACACTCACTGCAGAAACACTCACCGCACACACACTCACTGCACACACACTCACTGCACACACTCACTGCACACACTCACTGCACACACTCACTGCACACACTCACTGCACACACACACTCACTGCACACACAACACTGCACACACACTCACTGCAGAAACACTCACTGCACACACACACACTGCAGAAACACTCACTGCACACACACTCACCGCACACACACTCACCGCACACACACTCACCGCACACACACTCACCGCACACACACTCACCGCACACACACTCACCGCACACACACTCACCGCACACACACTCACCGCACACACACTCACCGCACACACTCACTGCACACACACTCACTGCACACACACTCACTGCACACACACTCACTGCACACACACTCACTGCAGAAACACTCACTGCACACACACTCACTGCAGAAACACTCACCGCACACACACTCACCGCAGAAACTCACTGTACACACACTCACTGCACACACTCACTGCAGAAACACTCACTGTACACACACTCACTGCACACACTCACTGCACACACTCACTGCACACACTCACTGCACACACTCACTGCACACACTCACTGCACACACTCACTGCACACACTCACTGCACACACTCACTGCAGAAACACTCACTGCAGAAACACTCACTGCACACACACTCACTGCAGAAACACTCACCGCACACACACTCACTGCAGAAACTCACTGTACACACACTCACTGCACACACTCACTGCAGAAACACTCACTGTACACACACTCACTGCACACACTCACTGCAGAAACACTCACTGCAGAAACACTCACTGCACACACTCACTGCACACACTCACTGCACACACTCACTGCACACACTCACTGCACACACTCACTGCACACACTCACTGCACACACTCACTGCACACACTCACTGCACACACTCACTGCACACACTCACTGCACACACTCACTGCACACACTCACTGCACACACACTCACTGCACACACACTCACTGCAGAAACTCACTGCAGAAACACTCACTGCACACACACTCACTGCACACACTCACCGCACACACACTCACTGCAGAAACACTCACCGTGCACACACTCACCGCGCACACACTCACCGCACACACTCTCACCGCACACACTCACCGCACACACACTCACCGCACACACTCACCGCACACACACTCACCGCACACACACTCACTGCACACACACTCACTGCAGAAACACTCACTGCACACTCTCACCGCACACACTCACCGCACACACACTCACCGCACACACTCACTGTACACACACTCACTGCACACACACTCACTGCACACACACTCACTGCACACACACTCACTGCAGAAACACTCACTGCACACACTCACTGCACACACTCACTGCACACACTCACTGCACACACTCACTGCACACACTCACTGCACACACACTCACTGCAGAAACACTCACTGCACACACACACACTGCAGAAACACTCACTGCACACACACTCACTGCACACACACTCACCGCACACACACTCACCGCACACACACTCACCGCACACACACTCACCGCACACACACACACTGCAGAAACACTCACTGCACACACACTCACTGCACACACACTCACCGCACACACACTCACCGCACACACACTCACCGCACACACACTCACCGCACACACACTCACCGTACACACACTCACTGCACACACTCACTGCAGAAACACTCACTGCAGAAACACTCACTGCACACACTCACTGCACACACTCACTGCACACACTCACTGCACACACTCACTGCACACACACTCACTGCAGAAACACTCACTGCACACACACACACTGCAGAAACACTCACTGCACACACACTCACTGCACACACACTCACCGCACACACACTCACCGCACACACACTCACCGCACACACACTCACCGCACACACACTCACTGCACACACTCACTGCACACACACTCACTGCACACACACTCACTGCACACACACTCACTGCACACACACTCACTGCAGAAACACTCACTGCACACACACTCACCGCAGAAACTCACTGTACACACACTCACTGCACACACTCACTGCAGAAACACTCACTGTACACACACTCACTGCACACACTCACTGCAGAAACACTCACTGCACACACTCACTGCACACACTCACTGCACACACTCACCGCACACACTCACCGCACACACACTCACCGCACACACACTCACCGCACACACACTCACCGCACACACACTCACTGCACACACTCACTGCACACACACTCACTGCACACACACTCACTGCACACACACTCACTGCACACACACTCACTGCAGAAACACTCACTGCACACACACTCACTGCAGAAACACTCACCGCACACACACTCACCGCAGAAACTCACTGTACACACACTCACTGCACACACTCACTGCAGAAACACTCACTGTACACACACTCACTGCACACACTCACTGCAGAAACACTCACTGCACACACTCACTGCACACACTCACTGCACACACTCACTGCACACACTCACTGCACACACTCACTGCACACACTCACTGCAGAAACACTCACTGCAGAAACACTCACTGCAGAAACACTCACTGCAGAAACACTCACTGCACACACACTCACTGCAGAAACACTCACCGCACACACACTCACTGCAGAAACTCACTGTACACACACTCACTGCACACACTCACTGCAGAAACACTCACTGTACACACACTCACTGCACACACTCACTGCAGAAACACTCACTGCAGAAACACTCACTGCACACACTCACTGCACACACTCACTGCACACACTCACTGCACACACTCACTGCACACACTCACTGCACACACTCACTGCACACACTCACTGCACACACTCACTGCACACACACTCACTGCACACACACTCACTGCAGAAACTCACTGCAGAAACACTCACTGCACACACACTCACTGCACACACTCACCGCACACACACTCACTGCAGAAACACTCACCGTGCACACACTCACCGCGCACACACTCACCGCACACACTCTCACCGCACACACTCACCGCACACACACTCACCGCACACACACTCACTGCACACACACTCACTGCAGAAACACTCACTGCACACTCTCACCGCACACACTCACCGCACACACACTCACCGCACACACTCACTGTACACACACTCACTGCACACACACTCACTGCACACACACTCACTGCACACACACTCACTGCAGAAACACTCACTGCACACACTCACTGCACACACTCACTGCACACACTCACTGCACACACTCACTGCACACACTCACTGCACACACACTCACTGCAGAAACACTCACTGCACACACACACACTGCAGAAACACTCACTGCACACACACTCACTGCACACACACTCACCGCACACACACTCACCGCACACACACTCACCGCACACACACTCACCGCACACACACACACTGCAGAAACACTCACTGCACACACACTCACTGCACACACACTCACCGCACACACACTCACCGCACACACACTCACCGCACACACACTCACCGCACACACACTCACCGCACACACACTCACCGCACACACACTCACTGTACACACACTCACTGCACACACTCACTGCAGAAACACTCACTGCAGAAACACTCACTGCACACACTCACTGCACACACTCACTGCACACACTCACTGCACACACTCACTGCACACACTCACTGCACACACACTCACTGCAGAAACACTCACTGCACACACACACACTGCAGAAACACTCACTGCACACACACTCACTGCACACACACTCACCGCACACACACTCACCGCACACACACTCACCGCACACACACTCACCGCACACACACTCACTGCACACACTCACTGCACACACACTCACTGCACACACACTCACTGCACACACACTCACTGCACACACACTCACTGCAGAAACACTCACTGCACACACACTCACTGCAGAAACACTCACCGCACACACACTCACCGCAGAAACTCACTGTACACACACTCACTGCACACACTCACTGCAGAAACACTCACTGTACACACACTCACTGCACACACTCACTGCAGAAACACTCACTGCACACACTCACTGCACACACTCACTGCACACACTCACTGCACACACTCACTGCACACACTCACTGCACACACTCACTGCACACACTCACTGCACACACTCACTGCAGAAACACTCACTGCAGAAACACTCACTGCACACACACTCACTGCAGAAACACTCACCGCACACACACTCACTGCAGAAACTCACTGTACACACACTCACTGCACACACTCACTGCAGAAACACTCACTGTACACACACTCACTGCACACACTCACTGCAGAAACACTCACTGCAGAAACACTCACTGCACACACTCACTGCACACACTCACTGCACACACTCACTGCACACACTCACTGCACACACTCACTGCACACACTCACTGCACACACTCACTGCACACACTCACTGCACACACTCACTGCACACACTCACTGCACACACACTCACTGCACACACACTCACTGCAGAAACTCACTGCAGAAACACTCACTGCACACACACTCACTGCACACACTCACCGCACACACACTCACTGCAGAAACACTCACCGTGCACACACTCACCGCGCACACACTCACCGCACACACTCTCACCGCACACACTCACCGCACACACACTCACCGCACACACTCACTGTACACACACTCACTGCACACACACTCACTGCACACACACTCACTGCACACACACTCACTGCACACACACTCACTGCACACACACTCACTGCACACACTCACTGCACACACTCACTGCACACACTCACTGCACACACTCACTGCAGAAACACTCACTGCAGAAACACTCACTGCACACACTCACTGCACACACTCACTGCACACACTCACTGCACACACTCACTGCACACACTCACTGCACACACTCACTGCACACACTCCACACACTCACTGCACACACACTCACTGCACACACACTCACTGCAGAAACTCACTGCAGAAACACTCACTGCACACACACTCACTGCACACACTCACTGCACACACACTCACTGCACACACACTCACTGCACACACACTCACTGCACACACTCACTGTACACACACTCACTGCAGAAACTCACTGCAGAAACACTCACTGCACACACACTCACTGCGCACACACTCACTGTGCACACACTCACTGCACACACTCACTGCACACACACTCACTGTACACACACTCACTGCACACACACTCACTGCAGAAACTCACTGCAGAAACACTCACTGCACACACACTCACTGCAGAAACACTCACCGCACACACACTCACTGCAGAAACACTCACTGTACACACACTCACTGCACACACACTCACTGCACACACTCACTGCACACACTCACCGCACACACACTCACCGCACACACACTCACCGCACTCACTGCACACACTCACCGCACACACACTCCCCGCACACACACTCCCCGCACACACACTCCCCGCACACACACTCACCGCACGCACTCACCGCACACACACTCACTGCACACACTCACTACGCACACACTCACTACGCACACACTCACTACGCACACACTCACTACGCACACACTCACTACGCACACACTCACTACGCACACACTCACTACGCACACACTCACTACGCACACACTCACTACGCACACACTCACTACGCACACACTCACACTCACTGCACACACTCACACTCACTGCACACACTCACTGCACACACTCACTGTACACACACTCACTGCACACACACTCACTGCACACACACTCACTGCAGAAACACTCACCGCACACACACTCACTGCACACACACTCACTGCAGAAACTCACTGCACACACACTCACCGCACACACACTCACTGCACACACACTCACTGCACACACACTCACTGCACACACACTCACTGCACACACACTCACTGTACACTCAACACTCACTGTACACACACTCACTGCAGAAACACTCACCGCACACACACTCACTGCAGAAACACTCACTGTACACTCAACACTCACCACACACACACTCACTGCAGAAACACTCACTGTACACACACTCACTGCAGAAACACTCACTGTACACTCAACACTCACCACACACACACTCACTGCAGAAACACTCACTGCACACACACTCACTGCAGAAACACTCACCGCACACACACTCACTGCACACACACTCACTGCAGAAACACTCACTGCACACACACTCACTGCAGAAACACTCACTGCAGAAACACTCACTGCAGAAACACTCACCGCACACACACTCACTGCAGAAACACTCACCGCACACACACTCACCGCACACACACTCACTGCAGAAACACTCACTGCACACACACTCACTGCAGAAACACTCACTGCACACACTCACCGCACACACACTCACTGCAGAAACACTCACCGCACACACACTCACTGCAGAAACACTCACCGCACACACACTCACTGCACACACACTCACTGCAGAAACACTCACCGCACACACACTCACTGCAGAAACACTCACCGCACACACACTCACTGCAGAAACACTCACCGCACACACACTCACTGCACACACACTCACTGCACACACACTCACTGCAGAAACACTCACTGCACACACACTCACTGCAGAAACACTCACCGCACACACACTCACTGCACACACACTCACTGCAGAAACACTCACTGCACACACACTCACTGCAGAAACACTCACCACACACACACACTCACTGCAGAAACACTCACCGCACACACACTCACCGCACACACACTCACTGCAGAAACACTCACCGCACACACACTCACCGCAGAAACACTCACTGCACACACACTCACTGCAGAAACACTCACTGCACACACACTCACTGCAGAAACACTCACCGCACACACACTCACTGCAGAAACACTCACCGCACACACACTCACTGCAGAAACACTCACCGCACACACACTCACTGCAGAAACACTCACCGCACACACACTCACTGCAGAAACACTCACTGCACACACACTCACTGCAGAAACACTCACTGTGCATTCAACACTCACTCTTGAACTGTGGGAACATCGGCACCACGTTTCCAAGTGTCAGTGCGTCAAACTGATCTTCAGACGAGCTGTTCAGATCTGCCAACACAAACCGGTCACACACACACACCTTTACTCCGATACATGGAGACGGTCACAGACACAGACAGGCCCAGAACACACTACAGTGTAACAGATTTACGTTATACATTCACAAACTGAGGTTTGTCAGATCAGTCTCACTTCTGGGTACAAATGTCTCCCCAAAGTAAGGTTAAGCAGGTGCACCAGGGTCATTATTGTTAAATAAAACAAAGTAAAGCTATTTTTTATTAACTAAAATAAAAGCTAAAATAAAATATAAATATTAGATGAAAATATTAAGTTTTGCCATGGAAAGTGACTAAAATAAGCTTTAGATGATAATAGTCAATTAATAATATTAAAATAAGTGTGTAACGGTTTATAGAAAGAATGTAGGGCAGGGCTTGGTTCTGTGTATCTGTTGTTGATTGGCTGTAGAGATGTGGGTGTGGCTCTCAGCAGTGTATGCAGATGAGCGTGAGCTGCAGGGGCGGAGCTTAAACCGCACTCAGTGATTGGAGGATCCTGCATACGTCACCAGAGAGAAGACTGACGCTTCACTGAACATCCAGTTATGACAGTCTGATTAAACATTACCAGCTCAGAACAGTTTCAAATAAAACAACGTTTACAGTAAGATCAACAACATGAGTTTAGATATTAGATGAGTTTACATCTCATGACACACACTCACTGGGCGGATACAGGAAGCCGTACGTGACGTCAGAGTTGTTGAACTGCTCACAGGTTGCGCTCTGATTGGCTGGAATCCTGACGTCCGCTCGGAGACAATCTGAGACGACCGGAGAACTTCCAGCCTACAAACACACGACTTCGGTTTGTTATTAGAACCAGATCTGCAGAAATTCTGCTGAAAACATGAGTCATGCTGTGGTGATGTCAGCATGTTGCTGGGGTCTTGATTTGCAACTGCTACAGTGTTCTGAGTGGTTGCTAGGTCACTGCTATATGGTTGCTAAGGTGTTCTGGGTTTTTGCTGTATGATAAACTTTAACATTTAGTAATACTAGAGGTTAGATACATTACTAGCAGCACTAGTTCTTTATGACTCTAGGGGCTCTATTTTAACGATCTGAAATGCACGTATCAAGCGCGAAACGCAAGTAACTTTGTTACCGTTCTGTCCACAGTGAAGGAGCTCCAGACGGGTGTGTGTGTGTGTGTGCTGTAGGCCGTGATGAAGCCGTGTTGATTCAGGACACAGTATTCAGCATCAGACTGCAGGACTCGCGGACGGCCGAACAACATGTGCCGTCGCTCACTGTCTGCCACTGCACATATAATAATAATAATACACATATATTATTATTTACGGTTTCTTAATTTCTTGGCTCTCAGTGATTAAACCATAAAGTTTTTACATTGTGGGAAAACAGCAGCTTATCTTTTGTTATCCTCATTACAAATCCAGTAAGATGGTTCACTTTCATATGCAGGTCATGTTTAGTTTATAGTCCCTGAATAAACACATCTGAAGTAACATGCGGTCAGTCACGCAGCTGTGCTCGAGTCTGTGACCGACACCGACCATCACTGGACACTTCCTGCTGAACTTTATCAGCTTTGAGTAATATTGACTTTCATATCTTAGCAACATATCATAATCTCACTGTTATCTCGGCAGCGTTTCACAAACGCCTGATAGGTTCTGCCCACTCCATCTTACTCAGGAACTTCCTCATTTAAACTCAGTTTACCCTTTCAGATGGTGATACACAGTCCACAAGAGAAGAAACATCGGGGCACAGGTTAACTGTGGGGAAATGAAAGCTTTAGCATAAGTTCTGCCGGGAAGACTCAATTACTACGTCACCTATTGCCTTCACATCTATCCAATCATATTCTTATGCTCACTGTATAAAAGCTCGGTACTTACACATGTTGAGTTCGCAGATACTGAAGTGACGATTACCCCTATCCTCCCCACCATCACCAGGATGGTCCTGTCCACTCCTCCCGGGAGGTCGGCTGCGCCTCTGCCTTCGTCTTCAGGCAGGAATTGCAGATCCGATACCCTCGGATTATGCACTACGGACGGGGCCTACGCCAAATGACTTTGTATATTATCAGCTTGCTGAGCTGTCAATAAATGTACGGTTTATTGAAATAATTCTTTCTGGTAGAACTGAAAACATGCAGCTCAAGTTCATTTGGATAAAAGCATTTGCCAAATGCATCAATCCATGGGAATCCAAATATATGACTTTGGTGTTTTGAGCATCATGATCTACTATTTAAAATACAGGGATGCCTATAATAATGGTCAGTAGTTTACTGTAATATGTGATGTTACTCCAGACAAAACACTTTTTTCATGGTATTCATTTCAGCTCATGTTGCTCAGCAAAAATAGGCAAAACATACTCGGTTACTAATGTAACCTTGGCTCCCGGAGATTCTCTTCATGAGTAACGGGTGTGTTTCTATTCTCTTAATGAGTAACGGGTGTGTTTTGTCTCTTTTCTCATAATGAGTAACGGGTGTGTTTCTATTTTCTTAATGAGTAACGGGTGTGTTTTGTCTCTTTTCTCTTAATGAGTAATGGGTGTGTTTTGTCTCTATTCTCTTTTGTCTCTGTGTTCCCCCTTCTAGAAACGAATCACTAAGTCGTTCCTGCCTATAGACTGGTCGGCCACAAGGGCATGGTTTGCTGCTTTGGCCGCCAAGCTGGATCTTTAAGACAGACCGCTTAAGGGTGTCTAGTAGACGGGGCTCTAGCCTCAGAGATAGTGCCCTCGCGCGGAGGCCCATAGGCTCCTGTCGAGGGGCCAGACATGGACCAAATCGTGGCTGCCAAATTGTACCCTTCGCCTGGGAAAGGAGGTCCTTTCTCAGGGAAATTGGCCAGGGAGCTGCTGCCAACAGTTGCATCAACTTAGGGAGCCATGACTTGTTACACCAAAGAGGGGTCACGTGTCCATAGTCACTCATTGGCCCGCGCGTCCCTGTTCTTCAAGAAGAATATTGAGCAGTTGTCTTCTGAGGCGAAGAGGTCGACCTCTGCCCTCCCGAAGGTACTGCAGATTATGTGAACCGTCTGGGGATGGAGCATCCATTGCCCCACGACATCATGTCTGCCCCTTGGTTCTTCGGATGAGACGTTAAACCGAGGTCCTGACTCTCTGTGTGTGTCCTTTGGAAAAAGAGTAGGGGTGTAACCCCGGCATCCTGGCCAAATTTGCCCATTGGCCTCTGTCCATCATGGCCTCCTAATCATCCCCATATACTGATTGGCTTCTCCACCAGTAAGCTGGTGTGTGGTGGGCGTTCTGGCTCGGTATGGCTGCCATCGCATCATCCAGGTGGTGCTGCACATTGGTGGTGGTTGAGGAGATTCCCCCCTTCCATGTGTAAAGCGCTTTGAGTACCCAGCTCCCAGTGAATGAAGGTTGCGCTGTGCCCATAAGAGGAGCTATCTCACCAGTTTTTACAGAGGCCTCGATCTGAGTCCACCTTGATGGTTTATGCAGGACACCGCAGCCATGTTGTCCGAGCAGACTAAGACATGGTGCCCTTTCAGGACTGGTAGGAAGTTTTTAAAGGCCAGAAAAACTCCCAGCATTTCCAGGCACTGTTTCTCCATGCTCGACCAGGAGCCGGTGTCGGCCTGCCCTCACACAGAGCTCCCCAACCCGTGCTGGAGGCACCTGACGAGACCACCGTCCTTCTGAAGGCCAACCCCAAGTGTCCGGCCTGGTGCAGACAAGGGTCCTTCCCAGGGGCCAGGGTCATGACACAGCCGTGGTCCACCTTGACACGAAGGAACCTGGGGTTTCAGCCAATACTGGAGCTGTAGAGACAGTTCCGCCAGCTTACAGCGAGCAAGGCTTCTACAGACGCTACTTCCCCGTTCCAAAGAAGGACGGATTATCAGGCCCATCCTCGGTCTCAGGCATCTGAACCGCACTTTGATGAAACGGCCGTTCAAGATTGAAACAAATCCTCGTGCAAGTTTGCCTGAGGGATTGGTTCTTCTCAGTGGATCTAAAGGAAGACTAGGGTTGGGTATCCTTTGAATTTTAACGATTCCGATTCCTGTTTCCATTCTGCTTTTCGATTCCGATTCTTATCGATTCCTAATTTCGATTCCAATAAGGCAACAAAAAACAAACAAACTTGGATATCATTCACATTTAGTCTTATTGCAAAACATTTAATTGCAGCTGAATTTCATGAACAGAAATCAACAGGCTGAAGAACACTTACACAAGGAACGTTTGCTTGTGGTTTATAAATACCATAGAAGAACAACTAGCCTGACCAATATAAACATAAAGCATTCTAGACCTCTACCAACAGAACTAGAAAAGGCTATGTTTTATGAGGAACTTAGTACAAACCAAATTTCACTGTTTTATTGCAAATTTGTAAACAGTTCTAAGGAATCATCTGATTCCAAGAGAATTGCTTGGGGTATAGATTTGCAATATGACCTTCCAGATTCAGAATGGAGCCAGATATGTGCCAAAGCCCAGAATCTGTCAATTAACACTAGATTTAAGCTGATCCAATACAACTGGGTAATGCGTACATATGTCACCCCTGAAAAGTTAAACAGGTTTAACCCGGAAATCCCAGACATCTGTTTTAAATGCCAAAAAAATAAGGGAACATTCTTCCATTGTATCTGGGAATGTGAGGTGATCAAGTCATTCTGGCAAAAAGTGACAGCACTAATTTCTTCAATTATTTCAAAACCAATTCCAATGACCCCTGAAATATGTGCTTTGGGTTTAATTCCTGTAAGTCTACCATTATCAGGTTATCACACTAAAATGATTGACATTTGTCTAGTTCTTGCAAGACGTTTAGTAGCATTTTACTGGAAGAACATAGAAGGTCCATCCATTGATCATTGGCTAAAAGATCTGTCACATTGCATTGCATTGGAAAGAATAACCTACAGCATAAAGGGCAAACTAAAAGATTATCATAAAATATGGGATCTTTTTATACATTTTCTGGAAAATAACCAAATATCGATACAGGCAATGTTAGATACCTCTCACTCCACTGATTGATATGTGTATATATGATGTGCTTATGTATTTGAAAATATGTGGACATGTCTGTCTTAGCCTTTGTGTAATAACTTCTAACGCTGTGTGACTGATTTTTTGGATGCTGAGGGTGGGGGTGGGAAGATATATAAAATATATATAAAATGTTTTGTTTTTTGGAAATGTTCTTATGTTTTTCAATAAAAATATGTAAATAAACGTAAAGCATTACTAAAGACAATAAACACTCAATAATTAAAAAAGAACAAATAAAAAATTAGCAATGGCAACAAATAGATAAAACTGAATAAAGATATGATTGAAATATACAGTGTTTTAAGATTTTCAGGTGTACATTTCAGGTGTATCATATATTCAGGTACAGAAACTGTAATCAAATGTAGAATAACACTGCACTTTATAAATAAAATATACATTACAAATATAGTTACAAAAGTTATTCAGTGAAGAACGAGACGGCAGCTTCTGTCACTCTCAGTTCAGTTCACATGACTCATCTCTCGCTCGAATGCTTTGAAGTTATTCTGAAATGCTCACGAAGGAATCGATAAGAGGAATCGAAATCCTAAGGATGACTAATGATTTCATATCCAGATTGATATTTCTCAGATCTGCGTTCGAGGATGTGGCTTACCATTATTCCGGAGAAAAAGGAGTTTTCCCAAAGCATCCACTAACACGCACTATGAGTGAAATGTATGGATAGGGAAGTATCTCTACACTTCTGCTTTGCCGCACCACAGTCTCCAGACATGTGTGTGTGTGTGTGTGTGTGTGTGTGTAATGTGTGCCCTTGTTTATATTACATTGTGGGGACCAAATGTCCCCATAAGAATAGTAAAACCTGAGATCACCTACATTGTGGGGACCACCACCACTTTTCAAAAGGCTTATAAATCACACAGGATGAGTTGTTTTGAGAAAGTAAAAATGCAGAATGTTTCCTGTGATGGGCAGGTTTAGGGGCAGGGGCAGTGTGTGTGTGTGTGTGTGTGTGATGGGCAGGTTTAGGGGCAGGGGCAGTGTAAGGGGATAGAATATACAGTTTGTACGGTATAAAAACCATTACGTCTATGGAGAGTCCCCACAAAGATAGTGAACCAGACATGTGTGTGTGTGTGTGTGTGTGTTTGTGTGTATGTGTGTGTGTGTGTGTGTGTGTGTGTGTGTGAGAGAGAGAGTGTTGACACACAACTGAACTCACCTTCAGCCTCAGAGAGATTCAAACGCATGTTGATGTCACTTCCACTCTGAAACACAGACACAGACAGTGTTACGGACACACCGGATAACTAACCCAACTAATGCAACTAATGAACCCTTATTGTCTAGTGTTGACATTTACATGTCTAGATTTAAATACAATGTTTGTGTGTACTAGTTCAGTGCAGCTCAGTGTGTGTGTGTACCAGAGCAGCGCAGCTACAGCCCAGTGTGTGTGTGTGTGTGTGTGTGTGTGTGTGTGTACCAGAGCAGCGCAGCTACAGCCCAGTGTGTGTGTGTGTGTGTGTGTGTGTGTGTGTGTACCAGAGCAGCGCAGCTACAGCCCAGTGTGTGTGTGTGTGTGTGTGTGTGTGTGTGTGTGTGTGTGTGTGTACCAGAGCAGCGCAGCTACAGCCCAGTGTGTGTGTGTGTGTGTGTGTGTGTGTGTGTGTGTGTACCAGAGCAGCGCAGTTACAGCCCAGTGTGTGTGTGTGTGTGTGTGTGTGTGTGTGTGTGTGTGTGTGTGTGTGTGTGTGTGTGTGTGTGTGTGTGTGTGTGTGTGTGTACCAGAGCAGCGCAGCTACAGCCCAGTGTGTGTGTGGGCTCCAGGCTGCGGATCGGACACTGCCTCGGGCCGCTCTGCTCGCGCGGGGGGGCAGGGCTGTGGAAGGGGGCGCGCAGCAGGTGATTCAGGCTCCCGTGGGTCCCGTTATTATGGGATGGGGAGATCTCCAGCACGTCTGAGGAGAGAGGAGCACATCCAGGGACGGCTAGAGGACCAGCACTTCTGCTCAAGGTACATGTGCTCTATAAATCAAGACCTGACGCGTGTTCTCGTACCACACATGAGGTTGTACAGCTCAATGTTGGAAAACGGATCCACTTCCGTCTGAAAGAGGAATTTAGGTCCAAAACTGAGAAACGCAGCCTGAGGGAGACAGAGTCGACAGCATGAGCTGGAATACACCACAGTTACAGTCATGGGTCATTCACTGTGAAAGCTGACAACAATCTGAGAAAAAGTTGTGCATTTAGACATCATTACAGCATCACACTCTCAGACACACAGACAGACACACAGACAGACACACAGACAGACACACAGACACACACACAGACACACACACAGACACACACACAGACACACACACAGACACACACACATACACACACACACACACACACTCTAACCCTACCCCTAAACCTACCCATCACAGAAAACTTTCTGCATTTTTACATTTTCAAAAAAATATAATTTAGTGTGTTTATTAACCCATTCCCCTCATGGGGAGCGCTGGCTGGTGATCTCAGGTTTTACTATCCTTGTGGGGACATTTGGTTCCCACAATGTAATATAAATCAAATGCACACACACACACAGACATACACAGACACGCAAGCACGTACGTACGCGCACACACAGACACACACAGACACACACACACACACACACACACACACACACACACACACACACACACACACACACACCTGCATGCTGTAGATGTCATTATCATATCCATGATTTCCTCCGGAGCAGAATGTGAGAGACCCCGGAGACCTGCAGTAACACACACACACACACAAACACACACACACACACACAAAAGTTTGGAATAATTATGTTTTTAAAACTGTTTTGAAAGAGTCTCCTCTGCTCATCAAGGCTGCGTTCACTGTTTTTACTGTACTTCTGCTCAGTGTAAATCAGCAGTTCAGCATCATTACTCCAGTCTCCAGTGTCACATGACCCTTCAGAAATCACTCTAATATGAGGATCAAGAAACACTGATGATTATTATCAGTGTTGAAAACAGTTCATATTTCTGTGGAAACTGTGATGCATTTTATTTTTCAGGATTCTCTGATGAACTGAAAGGTCAAAAGAACCGCTTTTATTTGAGAACAGAATCTTTTGTCACATTATAAGAGTGTGTGATGAGTGTAGTGCTGTACCTCTCGAAGAGCCAGCGCGGGCTCACCAACACACTCACGTCCTCGATGCGCCGGTTATTGGCGTAGTGGAAGCGCTTCGGCAACAGGTGTTTCAGATACGGCTTGATCTGCTGCTGAGGACGCTTACACTGCAACACACACACACACACACACACACACACACACACACACACACACACACACACACACACACACACACACACACACACACACACACACGTGTTTCAGATACGGCTTGATCTGCTGCTGAGGACGCTTACACTGCAACACACACACACACACACACACACACACGTGTTTCAGATACGGCTTGATCTGCTGCTGAGGACGCTTACACTGCAACACAACACATCAACACACACTCACACTTACAAACACATCATCAACACACACACTTACAATTACATCATCAACACACACACTCACAAACACGTCATCAACACACACTCACACACCCATCTGCAGATTCAGCACGCTACAAAACACAGATGTTTGAGTGTGTTGTCATCACACACAGAATAAAACACACAGATGTTTGAGTGTGTTGTCATCACACACAGAATAAAACACACAGATGTTTGAGTGTGTGTTGTTGTCATCACACACAGAATAAAACACACAGATGTTTGAGTGTGTGTTGTTGTCATCACACACACGCTGAAACATGTTCATCCTCCAGCTGTGTGCAGAATCCTACAGTGTGTAAAGCGATAATCATGTCAATACAATCAATCAACAAATCAGACAAATCAATAAATCTGTCTTTACGTGTATTTGTGAAATCTAAATATTTTTAATGATAGAAAATAAACACTTGGGGTCATAACTGCTAATCTGCTTTTAAACAATCTGTGTGTATAAATCGCTAAATAAATAATCTTGACTCAAACTAATTAAATTTAAAATCATTGAAAACGCAGATAGCAGTGTTTCTGTCTGAGGCGATAACTGTACGAACTCGCTGAATCACACATGAGGACATTAATCTGAGTTATTAAAACACAGCAGGAAATATGCAGACACTTACCGACATGTTCGCCACGAGCGCAGCCGCGTCCACTGTCAACACACACACACACACACACACACACACACACACACACACACACACACACACACACACACACACACACACACACACACACAGAACACTGTCAAAAGTATATTTTTAGGTTGTAAATAAAGCAAATATTATATGAGTAAGTTTTACAACAAAACATCAGTCATGGATCTCTGGTTTAACTGAATGTGTCACTCTCCGTTTCTTTGTAAGTAATGGTGAGATTTGCTAGTAAACTCTGAGAGCTTGTTCAGTGTGGACGGCTGTTCTAGATTCAGCACGAAGTTTGTAAACATCCTCATCGCTACAGTATTACAGTATTTGTCTTTGGTGTGAACAGGCTTCAAATCTGGAATCATACACACAAACTTGACAAAGTGCAAAATACACTTTAAAAATGATTTATCAAAATTGTAAATAAAACAAAGATTATTGTAGTTTATTTTACAAGAAACAGTTTCATTTCTGAGTGAAAAACTTTTTCCAGCTCTGAACTGTGTGTCTGACTTACAGGTGTGTGTGTCTGACTTACAGGTGTGTGTGTCTGACTTACAGGTGTGTGTCTGACTTACAGGTGTGTGTGTGTCTGACTTACAGGTGTGTGTGTATCTGACTTACAGGTGTGTGTGTTTGACTTACAGGTGTGTGTGTTTGACTTACAGCTGTGTGTGTATCTGACTTACAGGTGTGTGTGTGTGTCTGACTTACAGGTGTGTGTGTGTATCTGACTTACAGGTGTGTGTGTTTGACTTACAGCTGTGTGTGTCTGACTTACAGGTGTGTGTGTTTGACTTACAGGTGTGTGTGTGTCTGACTTACAGGTGTGTGGGTCTGACTTACAGGTGTGTGTGTCTGACTTACAGGTGTGTGTGTCTGACTTACAGGTGTGTGGGTCTGACTTACAGGTGTGTGTGTTTGACTTACAGGTGTGTGGGTCTGACTTACAGGTGTGTATCTGACTTACAGGTGTGTGTGTGTCTGACTTACAGGTGTGTGGGTCTGACTTACAGGTGTGTGTATCTGACTTACAGGTGTGTGTGTGTCTGACTTACAGGTGTGTGTGTGTCTGACTTACAGGTGTGTGGGTCTGACTTACAGGTGTGTGTATCTGACTTACAGGTGTGTGTGTGTGTGACTTACAGGTGTGTGGGTCTGACTTACAGGTGTGTGTGTTTGACTTACAGGTGTGTGTTTGACTTACAGGTGTGTGTGTGTCTGACTTACAGGTGTGTGTGTGTGTGTCTGACTTACAGGTGTGTGTGTGTCTGACTTACAGGTGTGTGGGTCTGACTTACAGGTGTGTGTCTGACTTACAGGTGTGTGTGTATCTGACTTACAGGTGTGTGTGTTTGACTTACAGGTGTGTGTGTCTGACTTACAGGTGTGTGTGTTTGACTTACAGGTGTGTGTCTGACTTACAGGTGTGTGTGTGTGTGTGTGTGTGTGTGTGTGTGTCTGACTTACAGGTGTGTGTGTGTCTGACTTACAGGTGTGTGGGTCTGACTTACAGGTGTGTGTGTGTCTGACTTACAGGTGTGTGTGTGTCTGACTTACAGGTGTGTGGGTCTGACTTACAGGTGTGTGTCTGACTTACAGGTGTGTGTGTATCTGACTTACAGGTGTGTGTGTTTGACTTACAGGTGTGTGGGTCTGACTTACAGGTGTGTGTCTGACTTACAGGTGTGTGTGTTTGACTTACAGCTGTGTGTGTGTCTGACTTACAGGTGTGTGTCTGACTTACAGGTGTGTGTGTTTGACTTACAGGTGTGTGGGTCTGACTTACAGGTGTGTGTCTGACTTACAGGTGTGTGTGTTTGACTTACAGGTGTGTGTGTCTGACTTACAGGTGTGTGTGTTTGACTTACAGGTGTGTGTCTGACTTACAGGTGTGTGTGTCTGACTTACAGGTGTGTGTGTTTGACTTACAGGTGTGTGTGTGTCTGACTTACAGGTGTGTGTGTGTGTGTGTGTCTGACTTACAGGTGTGTGTGTCTGACTTACAGGTGTGTGTTTGACTTACAGGTGTGTGTGTGTCTGACTTACAGGTGTGTGTGTGTGTGTGTCTGACTTACAGGTGTGTGGGTCTGACTTACAGGTGTGTGTGTGTGTCTGACTTACAGGTGTGTGTGTGTGTGTCTGACTTACAGGTGTGTGTGTGTGTCTGACTTACAGGTGTGTGTGTGTGTGTGTGTGTGTGTCTGACTTACAGGTGTGTGTGTGTTTGACTTACAGGTGTGTGTCTGACTTACAGGTGTGTGTCTGACTTACATGTGTGTGTCTGACTTACAGGTGTGTGTGTTTGACTTACAGGTGTGTGTCTGACTTACAGGTGTGTGTCTGACTTACAGGTGTGTGTGTCTGACTTACAGGTGTGTGTCTGACTTACAGGTGTGTGTGTGTCTGACTTACAGTTGTGTGTTTGACTTACAGGAATGTGTGTTTGACTTACAGGAGTGTGTGTGTTTGACTTACAGGAGTGTGTGTGTTTGACTTACAGGAGTGTGTGTGTCTGACTCTCAGGTGTGTGTGTGTCTGACTTACAGGTGTGTGTCTGATTTACAGGTGTGTGTTTGATTTACAGGTGTGTGTGTGTCTGACTTACAGGTGTGTGTTTTGTCTTTTGCTCTGATTCGTCCAAATGGACCCTCACTGACAAACAGATGATCAACATCACCCACAAAATCCTGAAGAACTTCTTTACGCTCACAGCTGGTCTCCTCCATACCTGCAAACACACACACACACACACACACACACACACACACATCACATTTGCACATGATGGAGAGTTTCTCCACGGCTAAGCGTGTGTGTGTGTGTGTGTGTGTGTGTGTTACCGTGATCTGCGACGATGATGATGTTGACGCACTGATGAAGGTTGAGTTGTTTGAGGCCGTTCATCAGCTGACCGATGACTCTGTCCACACCCTGCAGAGCCATGATCAGCTACACACACACACACACACACACACACACACACGCATTAATGTTTTTATATCAACATATCATCTGTTGCTACTGACCTTCATATATCAGACAGGAAGTGATGTGAGAGCAATATCATAAACACAGTGTGTGTGTGTGTGTGTAACTGTTTAACACTTGTATTATGTTAAAAGTCGATCACTGATGATCATTCAATTTCAGATCATTGACCCTATTCTATGGAGGTAATATGATGTCATAAAGAATCGCATGCACGAGAGAAGATCTGTAAAGGTGTAAATCGCCTTTCAAGTGTAAGAACAAAATATTTGCAGCATTTTACTGTTATTGGTGAGTGTAATTCATGTGTTGTGAAACTGCAGCTTCATGCTAACGCAAATAAACATGATCTGTGTTCCTCTGACTTCCATTTCTCCGCGCTTACACTTTTGGCACGGGTTTATCACACAAATACAGCCAGAAGCTCTGCAGGCCTGAGAACAGCGGTGTGCAGCCGAAACACCAGAGTCAGGAACTGCAGAACAGATTCTCTGCGTAAAATCACACTTTGTGTAAAAATAAACTGGTGCAAATGTGTAAAAGGCTTGTTGTGTGCATGAGGCAAAACAGTTCCCGGAATAACCCGATTTGTTCTTCCTTCACGATTCTGTTTCTCACTGAGTTCTGCGAGCGAAGAGGAGGGCGGGTCCAACTTCATCATGTAGCCAATCAGAGAGCTTCTCGCTGACTCTCGATTTACTCGTATCTGATTGGTTCAATAAACATGCCAGTCACCAGAACACGTCTTTATCTTCATTTGGCTCAGAAACGTTCTCGTTGCCAAAATGGAACTTTTAATGCACACATAAATAAATAAATAAATAAATAAATAAATAAATAAATAAATAAAATAGTTATCAAAAATTAATCACACATAGTTGTGTACTTGATGATGGAGACCCATCTGATCCCCTCCCAGATACAAACGGATGAAGCAAGGCTGCTAGGTTAATACTCGCCGCGTCCGCACGACAAAAGGTGCGCACAGCAAAAATGACGCCACTGCGGTGTGGGCGGTCGCGCGCGCTGGGTGTGCAAGACACCATTTCTCTTGGCGGTGTGCACGGCTGTTTTTGTAACACAGTTCAGCATGATGTTTTATGCCATGTCCTCCAGGACACGGACCCTGGCAGCAATAACCTAACCTCGAGGACAGGACAGATGCTCATGTGACGTGTGTCTGCTCACCCAGACCCAGACTAACCTAACCCTAACCTCGAGGACAGGACAGATGCTCATGTGAGGTGTATCTGTTCACCCAGACCCAGACTAACCTAACCCTAACCTCGAGGACAGGACAGATGCGCATGTGACGTGTGTCTGCTCACCCAGACCCAGACTAACCTAACCCTAACCTAGAGGACAGGACAGATGCTCATGTGACGTGTGTCTGTTCACCCAGACCCAGACTAACCTTACCCTAACCTCGAGGACAGGACAGATGCGCATGTGACGTGTATCTGTTCACCCAGACCCAGACTAACCTAACCCTAACCTCGAGGACAGGACAGATGCTCATGTGACGTGTGTCTGCTCACCCAGACCCAGACTAACCTAACCCTAACCCCGAGGACAGGACAGATGCTCATGTGACGTGTATCTGTTCACCCAGACCCAGACTAACCTAACCCTAACCTCGAGGACAGGACAGATGCTCATGTGACGTGTATCTGTTCACCCAGACCCAGACTAACCTAACCCTAACCTCGAGGACAGGACAGATGCGCATGTGACGTGTGTCTGCTCACCCAGACCCAGACTAACCTAACCCTAACCTCGAGGACAGGACAGATGCTCATGTGACGTGTGTCTGTTCACCCAGACCCAGACTAACCTAACCCTAACCTCGAGGACAGGACAGATGCGCATGTGACGTGTGTCTGCTCACCCAGACCCAGACTAACCTAACCCTAACCTCGAGGACAGGACAGATGCTCATGTGACGTGTATCTGTTCACCCAGACCCAGACTAACCTAACCCTAACCTCGAGGACAGGACAGATGCTCATGTGACGTGTATCTGTTCACCCAGACCCAGACTAACCTAACCCTAACCCCGAGGACAGGACAGATGCTCATGTGACGTGTGTCTGTTCACCCAGACCCAGACTAACCTAACCCTAACCCCGAGGACAGGACAGATGCTCATGTGACGTGTGTCTGTTCACCCAGACCCAGACTAACCTAACCCTAACCTTGAGGACAGGACAGATGCGCATGTGACGTGTATCTGTTCACCCAGACCCAGACTAACCTAACCCTAACCCCGAGGACAGGACAGATGCTCATGTGACGTGTGTCTGTTCACCCAGACCCAGACTAACCTAACCCTAACCTCGAGGACAGGACAGATGCTCATGTGACGTGTGTCTGTTCACCCAGACCCAGACTAACCTAACCCTAACCTCGAGGACAGGACAGATGCGCATGTGACGTGTGTCTGCTCACCCAGACCCAGACTAACCTAACCCTAACCTCGAGGACAGGACAGATGCTCATGTGACGTGTATCTGTTCACCCAGACCCAGACTAACCTAACCCTAACCTCGAGGACAGGACAGATGCGCATGTGACGTGTGTCTGCTCACCCAGACCCAGACTAACCTAACCCTAACCTCGAGGACAGGACAGATGCGCATGTGACGTGTGTCTGCTCACCCAGACCCAGACTAACCTAACCCTAACCTCGAGGACAGGACAGATGCTCATGTGACGTGTATCTGTTCACCCAGACCCAGACTAACCTAACCCTAACCCCGAGGACAGGACAGATGCTCATGTGACGTGTATCTGTTCACCCAGACTAACCTAACCCTAACCCCGAGGACAGGACAGATGCTCATGTGACGTGTATCTGTTCACCCAGACTAACCTAACCCTAACCCCGAGGACAGGACAGATGCTCATGTGACGTGTATCTGTTCACCCAGACTAACCTAACCCTAACCCCGAGGACAGGACAGATGCTCATGTGACGTGTATCTGTTCACCCAGACTAACCTAACCCTAACCCCGAGGACAGGACAGATGCTCATGTGACGTGTGTCTGCTTTACAAGCCTCACTGAAGGACTTCAGGATCGATCACTCTTCATGCCAAGACCTTGACCAACAGGTCACTCTTCCGAGATCGGATCTGACATCGGATGAAGTTGGTCATCTTCTTAACGAAGAACGAACACAACTGCGTGTGTGTGTGTGTGTGTGTGTGTGTGTGAGTGTGTGTGTTTTCTCACTCCTCCGCTGACAGGTCCAAAGCTGTGTCCAGAACTATCAGGCTCCTCTAGATACAGCGTGAGGAAATCCGGCCTAAAGCACCAGCAACAGCAGAGACACACACACAGACGAGCGATGAACATGATGAGCATGAGTGTGATGAAGATGAGTGTGATGAACATGATGATGAAGATAAGTGTGATGAAGATGAGTGTGATGATGATGATGATAATGATGAAGTTAATGCGTCTTGATTTAAGGATGTTTGGTTATCTGTACTGGAGTGGAGTCGGTGTGAACACACACACATGAAGTGATCTGATGAAGACATGATGAAGATGATTTACCGTTTATCCTCTGGCAACTGCAGCCACCGTAGAACAGTGAAGACCCTCTCCTCATACGGGACCTTACTGCACACACACACACACACACACACACACACACACACACACACACACACACACACACACACACAGACACACACAGTATATAATGGGTGATTAATGGCTAA
>NC_137129.1:46676130-46681130 GCF_949319135.1 Squalius cephalus
AATTCCGGAGAATACGAACCGAAAAAACTATTTCTGCATTTAGAAATGTGTTAATAAAGTATAATTGGAATAAAGTAAAGAAGGAAGCTGACATTAACAAGGCATATGAACTATTCTTAGACATATTTTCAACTTTATATAATAAAAACTGTCCAATAAAACAATATTGTAATAAAAGGAAGTATTCCGAAACACCCTGGATGTCCAAAGGAATTCAAAATGCATGTGAAAAAAAAAAAAAGAATACCCTTTATAGGAATTTCATAAAATATAGAAAATAAGAAATATAAAAAGAAATTAACTACCATGATGAGGGCATGATTATTATTATGCATTATTAGAAAACAACACAAATAATGTTAAAGGAACATGGAATACAATAAACAATATTATTACAAAAGGGTCTAAATAAATTTAGTTATCCGGAAAGATTCATCAGTAATGACAAGACGTGGACAAACATGAACGAAGTGGTTGACAGATTCAACACTTACTTTGTTAATGTGGGCCCTAATCTGGCCAAAGACATACGTTTCACAGGGACGAATTACTCTGTGACGGACCATGTGGAAAATAACCCATATTCATGGTTAAACAAGTAAATTATAGAGATTGTAAATAAATGTAATAATAAAAACTTCCAAAGATTGTGATGACATTGATATGTCTCTAGTAAAAAAAGTAATAAATGGGATAGTTGACCCACTTTCATATATATATATACAGTATATAATCTATCATTTAAAACAGGAGTATTTCCTGACAAGATGAAAATAGCTAAAGTCAATCCATTGTATAAATCCGGTGACTCACATGTCTTCAATAACTACAGACCAATATCTCTGCTTTCTCAATTTGTCAAAAGGCTAGACAATTCCATTAACAGAAACGGTTTACTAATGGACAGCCAGTATGGATTCAGAAGCGGTAGATCAACGTCTATGGCACTTATCGAGTTAGTTGAAAGATTAACAAACTGTATTTAAAACAGGAGTCAGTTTGTGGTAATCACCGGTCAGTGAGCCTTAGTAATTCCTGCGGTGTTCCTCAGGGGTCCGTTTTAGGCCCAAAATTGTTTGTCCTATACTTAAAATAACATGTGTTAATTATCAAATGTTCTAAAATTTACTGTTTTTGCAGATCATACAAATATTTTTGGATGTGGGAACAACTTACAGCAGATGGTGGAAATGGTCACTAATGAAAAGAATAAATTATTCATAAAAGTTGTCCTTAAACTTGAACAAAACTAAAATCATGATATTTGGAAATCGCACTATTAATACAGAGGTTAAAATAGTAATTGATAACGAATCAATTGAAAGAGTCTATGAAAATACATTTCTGGGAGTTGTACTTGGCCATAAACTCAGGAGTATTGGTATACTGAGCAAACCCAGACACATCTCGAACCGACATACATCACATACTCTGAACTGCACTCTTATTTTACCATTTATGTGTATTGTGTGGAAGTTTGGGGAAATACCTGTTAATTTGCACATTGCAAAAAAGAGCCATTAGGATAATAAACCACATTACGAGCATACCAATGATCTGCTTTTTAATTCACATTTGTTGAAATTTATGGACATTGTTACATTCAAAACTGCACAATTTATGTTTAAAGTTAAAGAAAATAACTTACCTTGTAACACACGTGCGATGTTTCATGAAAGAGACGGGGGATATCATTTAAGTGTTCAAACGACCTCGTGTGAGAACTACTGTTAAAAGCATGTGTGTGTTTGGGTTTGTGGGCGGACTGAACAATAACATCAAACATAATATCATAATATAATATAATATAATATAATAGCCATAATATCATTCAATTCAAAAATAGATTTAAGAAATCATTACTTGACCAATACAGAAATGAATAGACCTAAACTCAGGAATGGAATTGTAATTAAAGGTATTGTTGTAAGTTATTGTAAGAC
This sequence comes from Squalius cephalus, assembly GCF_949319135.1. NCBI lineage: Eukaryota > Metazoa > Chordata > Actinopteri > Cypriniformes > Leuciscidae > Squalius > Squalius cephalus. The sequence continues at coordinate 46,678,074 of NC_137129.1, forward strand.
CTGAAAGATTATATGCGGTATTTGTATACCTATTTAAGTTGTAATAATATTATTTTGTGAAACAAGGGGCTGGATTAAATAATCTATTTGCTTCCGCCTGCTCCTTCTCGAACTAATCCTTTTATATTTTTATTTATTTTATTTTATTTTATTTATTTATTTTTTGTTATTAAATTCTGACTGTTTGGGTTGTATTTTGTGGTTTTAAAATTTTGTTTTGCTGATTGTTCGAGATAAATAAATAAATAAATAAAAAAACATTTGGAATAAATACTATTATCTAATAAATAGGTACTACCGGTAGTATCTAAAAAATAAGTACAAGAACCTAATAAATGCGTACTAGTCACAACTGGAATACACACTAGTCAGAACTGAATAGTTGATATCTGACTGACAGATCCCCATAGAAGTCAATGGCAAAAAAAAAAAAAGAAATTGTTATTAGTAACAAACGAATTGTTACTAGTCACTATTGAAATAAGCACTAGTATCTAATGAATAAGCACTAGTATCTAATGAATAAGCACTAGTATCTAATGAATAAGCACTAGTGTCTAATGAATAATTACTAGTACTTAATGGAAAAGATTAGTATCTAAAAAATAAGCACTAGTAGCATGAAAACAGAGACTAGTAGGTTTTAAGGGTTAAATGTTAAAGGTCTGGCCGCACACAGCTCCTCTGCGGTGTCGGTGTGCGGCGGTCACTCACAGGGCAGGAGGCAGATGTCCCGGTAGTCATAGCAACAGCTTCCGGTGTCCACACACTGCGCGTCACAGCGGCAGGAGCGGGAGTCCGCGTCGAACGGCTCGTAGCAACGGTTCCTGCAGGACGCGGACACTTCTGACACACACACACACACACACACACACCGCTGTAACTCGCTGCGATGCATCGTTGAAGAAATCAACACGCACGTGCAGGAGTCATTTTAATGAATCTGTTTGAGATCGAATTAATGCTAGATGTTTTACTCTATATTACGGACATGCATCTGAGGACTAATTCACATTTTTCTCAGTTATTTTGCTCGATTTCCAGATTCATTGACGTTCACGTTCGCACATGCGCAGTCTTCAAAACTACGCTTTAAAGCTCTTGCCAACTAAAAGACGTAAATTACATTTGTATGCATTCAATTATCAAAGTCAATTATCAAAGTATGCATTAAGTATCAAACATTTCAAAACAGAAGTTTCTGCAATACAGCATCAGGTCATTATTTTACTACAAAATCAATGCATGAAAAACAAAAACAAAACGATTTTCAAATTATATTATATATTAATTAACCTTTTTTTTAAACTAAAATATGCAACAGAAATGCAATTATTATTGATTAATTATTGATTTTTTAATAATTGTTCTTGTGTATTTAATTTTTTTAAATTAACCTGTTAACTGTCAGTTAACACTTAAAGTTCATCCTGTGAAAACAGTTTAGAAAATGGACATTGTATTACCATAGAAACAGTACTTTAAAAAACTTTTAAAGGGGGGGTACAATGGTGTTTCATGTATTCAGAGTTGTTTACAGTGTTAAAGAGATGGATTCTCATGCTTAACATGGCCAAAGTTTTAAAAAAATATTTTGGACGAATAACGGAGAATTTCTGTGCCGAAAATCTTACTTCCGGGTTGGTACAAGTTTCGGCTGTTTTTTTTTTCGACCGTGGATCTAATGACGTAGACCAGAGTGGAACTCCTTATATGAGCATTTCTCCCGGAAAAGCTCGCCCGCGCACACGTCGACCAGAGGAGAGCGAGACCGCGCACATCAACGCGCTTCAACAGGAAATCATCGGCAGCGCTGCATAGTGTCTCCAAAGTGTGTTTTTGGATGTGAGGGAAAGCTTACCAAAGAACCCAGCGTTAGGAACAGTGGATGCAGTTTGTTCCCTGCATTTCGACGATGAATGTTTTATAAACAAAGCCCAGATCGACGGATTCTCTCTATGGCTCTGGTTTCGCCCACACGGCCCGCCTCCAGACGCTCGGTTTTTTTCCGGAAAGACTCGGTACAGCCTATCTTTTCTGTTATAAATATAATAAAACTAAAGACTTTTTGGAGATATGAAGGATGCAATACTACTCTATAGGTACTCAAGATTAACAGGAGATTGAGTGAAAATGAGCATTTCACCCCCCCTTTAATGGCTTAATTTTTGGAGCACAACTTGGTTAGACATGTGGATTTGATTTCTATAATTTTCTATAAGCAAAATATAAGGTGTGATATCTAAGTTGTTTCTCACCTTTATCTTTATTCCTGCAGTCTTGCAGCTGGAGACCGAGACCTAAACCCAAACCCAGAATAATCACGAGCACACACACCGCCAACAGCACTGACAGCTGCACACACACACACACACACACACACACACAGAGAGAGAGAGAGCACTTTATTTAATGCATCAATTAGACTAAGTTAACATGTACAGGATTCTGCTGATACTATTAGACAATATCTCATAAGCATTCAGAGACTGAGAGGAATCTGCACACCATGGGTCGTCTACATTCATCTTCTCAGGTTTCCTAACTCTTGTTCTTTAAGAAGCTCCACAGACACACAGAATCTGAGCGTGATTGATTAACCCGGACTAACTGCTAGATGACTAGTTCTTAATAAACGTATTTAATATAGTGTCTGTGTTTATGCAGCGGATGTAAACGTTAAAGGCACTGTTGTCCCTCTAGAGGTCAAAAGCAGAACTACATGCATTTTGCAGAAGAACATTGTTTGCTGTTGTGCTTCGGCTCTGTGCGGATGAACATATGACGACACACACACGAGCGAGTGACGAATGACCATCGTGTCAGGGCTAATGTAAACACCTATAACAGGCTTACCATAGTGAATCAGGGTCACACAAAAACACGTATTTACAATTATTATTATTGTATTTTTACAAATTAAATTAAATTAAATTGAACACTCATCAGTTACCGTGGAAACTAACACTCATCAGTTACCGTGGAAACTAACACTCCTCAGTTACCGTGGAAACTAACACTCATCAGTTACCGTGGAAACTAACACTGATCACCAGC
>NC_137129.1:46686130-46688630 GCF_949319135.1 Squalius cephalus
AAGATAAAGACGTGTTCTGGTCACTGGCGTGTTTATTGAACCAATCAGATACGAGTAAATCGAGAGTCAGCGAGAAGCTCTCTGATTGGCTACATGATGAAGCTGGACCCGCCCTCCTCTTCACTCGCAGAACTCAGTGAGAGAGAGAATCGTGAAGAAAGACGCAACTGTACAATTACAGGAACTGTAATTATTCGGGAACTGTTTTGCCTCATACACACAACAAGCCTTTCAGACATTTGCAACAGTTTATTTTTACACAAAGTGTGATTTTACGCAGTAACTCTGTTGTGCAGTTCCTGACTCTGGTGTTTCGGCTGCACACCGCTGTTCTCAGGCCTGCAGAGCTTCTGGCTGTATTTGTGTGATAAACCCGTGCCAAAAGTGTAAGCGCGGAGAAATGGAAGTCAGAGGTTTATTTGCGTTAGCATGAAGCTGCAGTTTCACAACACATGAATTACACTCACCAATAACAGTAAAATGCTGAAAATATTTATTTCTTACACTTGAAAGGCGATTTACACCTTTACAGATCTTCTCTCGCGCATGCGATTCTTCATGACGTCATATTACCTCCATAGGAGCGGGCGGGCCTGGACTCGGGCTTCTGCGAGATGATTGGAGGGTCTGTCGAAAGGCTGCATCTCCTTTTGATTGACAGCGATTTTGAACTATAAAAAGTCGCTGCCGCTGAAGCTGTTCGAGCTCAGTCCCATCGCGGATTTTGCAAGTGTAGACGAAAGACAAACTGCTGCAACCTATATCTTGGTATTTGCTTGGCGAAATTTCTAGCCAATTTTCATCATACATTTCACACAATTATACACCACATTCCTTTTAGTTTAACCTAATTCCCACATTTCCTCCGTCGAGTTTTAATATCTTTTTTTAGATCGTTTGTTCATTCATTCATTCATACAGTAGGCTAGGCTAGCGTCGTAGGGGTGAACTAGCCAGCTAGCAAACTGCACACGATGGCAGACAGAGCTAATATTGTCCACCTGACTTTGGCAAAAATGAGCTTCCCCTCTTTTCAAGATTCAAAGATTCAAAGGTTTTTATTTGTCACATACTCATACAAGATGCGCAGTGAAATGTTTTTTGTGACATGCACTGTACTTCTGTGCTCAATTGAAGTAAATATGAAAATAATGCAGTGTAAGTAAAATATAATATAATACAATAAAATACAATAAAGGTTTTAGCGGAAGTTATAATTAAGTTAATATTAAATTATAATTAAGTTATGGTTATGGCTAATTTACATTAGCTATTAGCTATTAGTGCAATAGTAATGAAATCAATGTGCACTAGTTATGAATGAACAATATTATTATAGATACAAGTTAAAACTAGATCGACAGGCAGATGTACAAATGTTAAAGTTCATTATTACATGGCTTGGTTGAATTCTAATGTTATTTCTTGATAACAGCCGCTGCTAAGTATAACACACCGTTGCCATGATAAACAGAGCGTTGCTATGGACGCAGGATTCTAACCGTAGAGACGGAAGGGACTATTTTCTTTAGCGGAAGCAATACAATCGTTTATAAATCAATAAACTCCTTTTTAAATCAATATTTTGTGTCAAATTATTGATTTATTTGGTGGGTAGCCATGTAATAAGCGGGATAATGTAGAGCGAGGCGGTTGTTATAGCGAATACACCCCTTCAGGATTCAAGCTCCGCTTCGCGTTGGTCCTGATCAGCCTGTCGGGGGTGTATTCGCTATAACAACCGCATCGCTCTACACTATCCTTTACATGGCTGGTTTAAAAGTGTGTTAAAAGTTAAAGTTTTCAGAGTGCAGAGTTCAGGGCTCTGATTGCCGCAGGGAAAAAACTGTTCCTCATCCTCTCTGTGCGTGTTTTATGACAGCGCAGGGCTCGCCGGTCCCTACAGGAGCTGCTACCGTACCAGACAGATGTGGCTCCAGTCAGTATACTCTGCACAGCAGCAGAGTAGAAGGAATCAGGATCCGTTGGGAGACCCTGAATCTCCTGAGCTGTCTGAGGTGATAAAGGCGCTGTCTTGCCTTTCTCACCACAGTGTCTGTGTGTACAAGTCCATGATAAATCCTCGGAAATGTGCACTCCGAGGTATTTAAAACTGCTCACCCTCTCCACTGGTGTCCCGTCTATCAGGAGAGGGGTGTAGGTCCTGCGACGTTGTGGGCAGAAATCCACCACCATCTCCTTGGTCTTCTTCCCATTTAGCTGTAGGCTGTTGTCCTTGCTCCACGTTGTCAGGTCTGACACCTCCTATAAGTAGGCGCGTTCGTCGTTGTTAGTGATCGGGCCCACCACAACCGCGTCATCCGCAAACTTCCCAATGGTGTTGGAATTGTGCCTGGCGACATAATCATGGGTGTACAGGGAGTACAACAACGGACTCAGCACAGAGCCCTGAGGGACCCCAGTGTTGAGGACGAGGGAGTGTGATGTGTGCCCTCCCAATCTGACAACCTGAGGCCTGGCAGTCAGGCAGTCCAGGATC
>NC_137129.1:46693630-46696130 GCF_949319135.1 Squalius cephalus
CATTTAAAAGTTCAAATATTCAAACGTTAAAAAATTCTAATATACAAACATTTAAATATTCAAGTGTTCAAATGTTCAAATATTCAAACGTTCAAAAATTCTAATATACAAACGTTTAAATATTCAAGTGTTCAAAAATTCAAACATTGAAACGTTCATATGTTCAATAGATGTAATTCAGTAAGTTCTAAAGTGACCTTTGTTGAAACTTTGAAGAGTTTGTTGTTAATGACACGTCAGCTTGTTATTTTCATGAAAAACTATGCTTGAGTTAAAATTTAAAGCAGAACCAAAGATTTATTTCTTAATTCATAAAAATTCTTCTTATGATTTAAGAATGTGAAGCAGCTCAGATCATTTGATGGGAAATGGTTCAGTTTGAGATGTTGCTGAAACTCTAGAGGAGTGTGTGTGAGATTACCGTTGAGCTGAGACTGGGATTTGAGTGTGAGTTTTGAGTGACCTCTGACAGGTGTGCGTTGTGTAACCGGTGTGCGTTGTGTAACCGGTGTGAATGGTTAGAGGTGAGTTGTGTAACCGGTGTAAATGGTTAGGTGTGAGTTGTGTAACCGGTGTGCGTTGTGTAACCGGTGTAAATGGTTAGAGGTGAGTTGTGTAACCGGTGTAAATGGTTAGGTGTGAGTTGTGTAACCGGTGTGCGTTGTGTAACCGGTGTAAGTGGTTAGAGGTGAGTTGTGTAACCGGTGTGCGTTGTGTAACCGGTGTGAATGGTTAGGTGTGAGTTGTGTAACCGGTGTGCGTTGTGTAACCGGTGTGAATGGTTAGAGGTGAGTTGTGTAACCGGTGTAAATGGTTAGGTGTGAGTTGTGTAACCGGTGTGAATGGTTAGGTGTGAGTTGTGTAACCGGTGTGAGTTGTGTAACCGGTGTGAGTTGTGTAACCGGTGTGAATGGTTAGGTGTGAGTTGTGTAATCGGTGTGAGTTGTGTAACCGGTGTGAATGGTTAGGTGTGCGTTGTGTAACCGGTGTGAGTTGTGTAAACGGTGTAAATGGTTAGGTGTGAGTTGTGTAACCGGTGTGAATGGTTAGGTGTGAGTTGTGTAACCGGTGTGAGTTGTGTAACCGGTGTGAATGGTTAGGTGTGCGTTGTGTAACCGGTGTGAGTTGTGTAAACGGTGTAAATGGTTAGGTGTGAGTTGTGTAACCGGTGTGAGTTGTGTAAACGGTGTAAATGGTTAGGTGTGAGTTGTGTAACCGGTGTGAATTGTGTAACCGGTGTGAATGGTTAGGTGTGAGTTGTGTAACCGGTGTGAGTTGTGTAAACGGTGTAAATGGTTAGGTGTGAGTTGTGTAACCGGTGTGAATGGTTAGAGGTGAGTTGTGTAACCGGTGTGAGTTGTGTAACCGGTGTGAATGGTTAGGTGTGAGTTGTGTAACCGGTGTGAGTTGTGTAAACGGTGTAAATGGTTAGGTGTGAGTTGTGTAACCGGTGTGAGTTGTGTAAACGGTGTAAATGGTTAGGTGTGAGTTGTGTAACCGGTGTGAATGGTTAGAGGTGAGTTGTGTAACCGGTGTGAGTTGTGTAACCGGTGTGAATGGTTAGGTGTGAGTTGTGTAACCGGTGTGAGTTGTGTAAACGGTGTAAATGGTTAGGTGTGAGTTGTGTAACCGGTGTGAGTTGTGTAACCGGTGTGAGTTGTGTAACCGGTGTGAATGGTTAGGTGTGAGTTGTGTAACCGGTGTGAATTGTGTAACCGGTGTGAATGGTTAGGTGTGAGTTGTGTAACCGGTGTGAGTTGTGTAAACGGTGTAAATGGTTAGGTGTGAGTTGTGTAACCGGTGTGAATGGTTAGAGGTGAGTTGTGTAACCGGTGTGAGTTGTGTAACCGGTGTGAATGGTTAGGTGTGAGTTGTGTAACCGGTGTGAGTTGTGTAAACGGTGTAAATGGTTAGGTGTGAGTTGTGTAACCGGTGTAAATGGTTAGGTGTGAGTTGTGTAACCGGTGTGAGTTGTGTAACCGGTGTGAATGGTTAGGTGTGAGTTGTGTAACCGGTGTGAGTTGTGTAAACGGTGTAAATGGTTAGGTGTGAGTTGTGTAACCGGTGTGAGTTGTGTAACCGGTGTGAGTTGTGTAACCGGTGTGAATGGTTAGGTGTGAGTTGTGTAACCGGTGTGAGTTGTGTAACCGGTGTGAATGGTTAGGTGTGAGTTGTGTAACTGGTGTAAAGGTGAAGCTGCTGTTATGAAGGTTTTACTCCAGAACTGATTCACCACTGACAAAGAGGTGGGTAGTAACGAAGTACATTTACTTCGTTACATTTACTTGAGTATTTTTTTGGAAAACTTGTACTTTTAAGAGTAGATTTGAATGTGGGTACTTATTACTTTTACTCGAGTACATTTCTAATGAAAAAACTAATTACTTCGTTACGTTGGGCGACGTTCCTCTCGTTACTTTATTTTAATGCAATATGTGTTGTTAAATGCGTAAGTGCGATGTATCTTTTTTCTGGTCTTGAGCGATGCTCAATTCACAAA